>NW_027077318.1:0-40265 GCF_963930695.1 Labrus bergylta | reverse complement strand
TCTCTCTGTCTCTCTTTCTGTCTCTCTGTCTCTCTGTGTCTCTCTCTCTCTCTCTCTCTCTCTCTCTCTCTGTCTCTCTTTCTGTCTCTCTCTCTCTCTCTGTCTCTCTCTCTCTCTCTCTCTCTCTCTCTCTGTCTCTCTTTCTGTCTCTCTCTCTCTCTCTCTCTCTGTGTCTCTCTCTCTCTCTGTCTCTCTTTCTGTCTCTCTCTCTCTCTCTCTCTCTCTGTGTCTCTCTCTCTCTCTGTCTCTCTCTCTGTCTCTCTCTCTCTCTGTGTCTCTCTCTCTCTCTGTCTCTCTCTCTCTCTCTCTCTCTCTCTCTCTCTCTGTCTCTCTTTCTGTCTCTCTCTCTCTCTCTCTCTCTGTGTCTCTCTCTCTCTCTGTCAGTCTCTATAGACGGAGCCGAGTGGAACGATGTGAAGTTTTTCCAGCTGGCGGCTCAGTGGCCGACTCATGTCAAACACTTTCCTGTCGGGATCTTCGGCTACAACAAACCCTGCTCCCTCACCTCCTCCTCCCACCTGTAACCCCGCCCCCACCCGTAACCCCGCCCCCACCTTCAGTCTCATTCTGTTATAAATATTTCTAGCATCTTTTTAATCATTTATATTTATTACTGTAAATAGTGTACACAGCCTCAAGTGTGTGTTTTTTTGATTATATTTATAATGATAAAAGGATCTGAAGTGTCTCGGGGTCTCGCTCACAGTGAGGGTAAGATGGAGCGTGAGAGTGACAGTGAAGAGCGAGCTGAGCCTGAAGGAAAAGCTCTCGATTCACCGCTCGATCTTTGTTCCAGCCCTCACCTGTGGTCATAAATGGAAGAGTAGTGAACTAAAGAATAAGTTTCCTCTGGAGGGCGTCTGGGCTCAACGTTAGAGAGAGGGGGAGGGGCTTTGTCATCCAGGGGGAGGGTCTTAGACATTCAGGAGGAGCTGTAGATGGTTGCTTGGTAGAGGGATGAAAATGTATGGATGGATGTTAACAGTTATTATTTATTTATTTATTTCCTTGGAAATGATTGATTTCCTTTGTTTACAAAAACGTTGAGATAGAAGAAAAGCACAATTAAAACGACTACACTGTGGTGAAGAAATGGCTAAAAATGCAAAAGAGCTAAAAGCAGATTTTCCCAGTTCAGCATAAAGCTGCAGGACCCGAAGCGTCTGACCTTCACAGAGAAGTGAAGACCACCACCCTGATGACCAGTGGAGCGCACAGGAGAACAAACCCTCTCTGTTTGCTCTGATCCATTTTTACCCACTTATGCACACGTGGCTCCCAGCTGTTTCTCCCGAGATGCATTCAGGAGATTTTGGAGTGAATGCGCCTTAAAGAGGTCATATTCTGCCCTGTTTGGGGTTCATATATTTAATCTATGTATCTACTAAAGTTTGTTCACAATAGTTATAAAAAAGTGTCTGTTTTCATGAACTGCTGCTCCGTGCACCGGCTCTCTTCTGACTCTCTCTCTAAGGCTCTGAAGTGACCACGTTCAGAGACCCCACGTGGGCCAAGTCTGATCTGATTGGTCGGCCTGTCGGCTCTGCCGTAATTGGTCAGTAGCTCAGCACGGTTCTCAGAAATGTCCCGCCCCTTTTACCATATTGGGAATGCAGCCACTCTGGCTCCGTGCGAGGGGAGCATAAACATTAGCACGTTAGCACTACTGTGCTACCGCAGGCTACGGCATATCGTGGGCGTGCTACAGAAGTTAACGGGCGTGCAACATGAGCTGCTGGGCCACAACGAGCCAATGGGCTTAGATCAGTGATCTCACACTGACAAGATGTCACACTGACAAATTTTTTTTCGAGGGGGGCTAGAACCGAGCGTTACATGCAGCTAATGCTACAGCTAACAGGAGGAGGTAGGAGAAGCCGCGTTTCCGCGGACTTTTTGCACATAGATGTGTCTAAACATGCACAGGACACTTGGAAAACACACTAAAGAGCAGATAAAACCAGAAAAAAGCAGAATATAGGACCTTTAAGTCTCGGTGTGATCAGGCTCTAAGTCACACTGACCCCAAAATAAAAGATTCACTGAACGGGAAAAACATCCGAACAGATATTTTAAACCTTCATATTTTTATTAAAGAGCAAAAGGTTTTTTATATTTCAACAGTTCTCCAGCTGCTGTTTGATCAGGATTAGATTTTTTAGTTTTGTGTGTTTCGTGTAGTTTGTGTAGTTTGTGTCGTCTGTCTTTGTTCACTGCTGCAGAACTTTTAACCCTTTAAACTGTGAGCAGTTTGTCAAACATGTAACTGAACTTACTGGATGTTTGAAACAATAAACTAATGTAGAGAGGAAGTCTTTTTGCTCTGTGTGAGTTTATGTTTATATTTCTTTTACTTCTGATGGACGCTGACCCCGGAGCATCTCCAGGATTTATCTGGTCCCCATGAACAGGTCTCACATTAGGCCCCTCCCCCACAGCCTGAGATACGACTGTAACCACACCGCCATGACATTTCCATTAATCACATCTTAAAGGACACCATTTATTTTATTTTAGTAACTGTTAGAAAGTGTTGAAGATTATTCTATAATCAGGGAACGTAAGAGAAGAACGAGTCCGTCAGAAAAAGCGGGCAAGTTGTCTGAATTGTAAAACGACTTTTGGAAAGCGCTGTTATGAAACCTCTGTATGACACTCCCTCTTTAAACGTCCGTATAAAACTCCATTATCAAACTACAAAGATTATAAAAAGTATGTGGTATCGAAACAGGTATCGATATGGCTTCTCAACTTTCTCAACGACCTCAACAACTACTTTGCGAGGTTTGAGGCACTCAACACCACTCCAGCGAGGAAATCTATTCCTCACTCCGATGAGCAGCCAATCAGCCTGGACGCAGCTGATGTCCGGAGAACCCTGAGGAGAGTGAACACCTGGAAAGCAGCGGGCCCTGACGACATACCGGGACGGGTGCTGAAGGAATGTGCTGACCAGCTGGCTGGGGTTCTCACAGACATCTTCAACACCTCGCTGATCCAGGCTGTGGTACCTTCATGTTTAAAGACTGCTACAATTATACCAGTGCCTAAAAAATCCACAATCTCCTCGCTCAATGATTACCGCCCTGTAGCACTAACCCCCATCATGATGAAGTGCTTTGAGAGGCTGGTAAAGGACCACATTGTCTCCAGACTTCCCCCCACATTCGACCCGTACCAGTTTGCTTACCGCCCAAACCGCTCCACAGAGGATGCCATCTCCTCTGCACTCCACCTGGGCTTACAACATCTGGAAGAGAAGGACACACATGTGCGGATATTGTTTCTGGACTTCAGCTCAGCGTTCAATACAATCATCCCGCAGCATCTGGTGAGCAAACTGGCCCCCCTTGGTTTCAGCACCCCCCTATGTAACTGGCTGCTTGACTTCCTCACAAACAGACCCCAGTCTGTGCGGGTGGGCAACAACACCTCCAGTGTCATCTCCCTGAGCACCGGCTCCCCTCAGGGCTGTGTCCTGAGTCCGCTGCTGTTCACCCTGATGACCCATGACTGCTGCGCCAGGTCCACTACTAACCACATCGTGAAGTTTGCAGACGACACAACAGTAGTGGGCCTCATCCGTGACAACAACGACATGGACTACAGAGAGGAGGTGAAACATCTGGTTGACTGGTGCAGAACCAACAACCTGGCCCTGAACGTCGATAAAACCAAAGAGATCATCGTCGACTTCAGGAGGCGCCAGCCCAGCCACACACCACTCCTCATCAACGGCACAGCAGTGGATAGAGTTAGCAGCACAAAGTTCCTGGGGGTGCAGATAACAGACACTCTGACCTGGTCCCTTCACACCGGCGCTCTTGTGAAAAAAGCGCAGCAGCACATGCACTTTCTGCGTCGGATGAAGAGAGCACACCTCCCTCCTCCTATTCTCACCACCTTCTACAGAGGCACTATAGAGAGCATCATAACAAACTGCTTCTCTGTCTGGTCCGGAGCCTGCAGTGCCTCCGACTGGAAGTCCCTGCAGAGAGTAGTGAGGACGGCGGAAAAGATCATCAAGACTCCACTTCCTCCCATCCAGGAGATCGCAAAGATCCGCTGTCTGACCAGGGCTCAGAAAATCAGCAGAGACACCTCCCACCCCCACCAAGGACTGTTTTCACTGCTGGACTCTGGAAAGAGGTTCTGCAGCCTCCGAAGCAGAACTTCCAGGTTCTGTAACAGCTTCTTCCCACAGGCCATAAGACTTTTGAACAGGAAAAAATAATCCCTCCATTCCCCCTCAAACCCCCACACAGGACTACCTCACTGGACTGTAAAACACAATATAACGTGCAATATATTTATCTGTATAGTAATTTTACTCATAGTTTTTCTTTTTATATCTATTTATATCTTCACCTTATTTTACTACTAGCTAAATGCAACAAAATTTCGTTCTTATCTGCACTGTAAAGTACAAGTTTGAATGACAATAAAGAAAGTCTAAGTCTAAGTCTAATAACTGACTTTGTGAAAGAACCCGTAAAAACTTTATTGTGGTTTAAATAAAAAAAAAAACAGATTTAAAACGATCTTGTTCATTTATTGTTTAACAGTTTCAGAAAGAAATCCAAACAAACATCATTTATTTCAGGACTAATAGGGACCCCCCCCCTCAATACTACGCCAGTGCTCTGACCAATGAGAGAGGAGAAAGATTTATAAAAAGAAAACACACTTCAATCACTGTTCTTTAATATTAGAAGAAGAGACACTGGTAATGGCTTTCAACCAATCACAGACCAGAACAGAACATAATGGCGTGCGTCTCTTCTTTGCCGTGTTCTTTGAGGTTGCGTAAGCACTCACACACACACATACACTTTAATATATCGACTGACGCAGCAGCTCAAGTCTCTGAAGAGTTCAGGGTCTCACAGACCTTCAGGGTCTTCACTGAAAACTCAGGATTCTGGTCTCACTAAATAAACTAGAATTAAAACTCAGTGCAGAAACTACCAATCCATTCGCCTGCAAGTAAAAGATCTCCTGTGGGCGTGGCTTAAAGTCTTCACATTATAAAATCAAAATTTTAAACATGATGTAAAGGTTCAGCTGAGTTTGGGGTCCAGGGTAAGAAAGAGGTTTCAAGGACCATTAAGAAGTCCATCGAGATCCCAACAGCAACCTCTCAGAGCTTTAAAACACCTTTAACAGTCCGTACATTTAAAGATTTTAAAAACCTGTCAGATCATTAAAAACACCATGCAGAGTTCATCCAGACGTTTCTCAGTTTCATGTCCATCAGAACCGTCAGAAACCTAAAGTAGGAACATGTTACAAGCTTTAGATTACTAAAAACAATTTACCAAAACAAAAACCTCCAGGATCCTTGAGATCCTGAGAAAACCTGACTTCCAGAATTATAAGGCTGGAGATAAACTTTTAACTTTGTGAACGTGTGTGCATCATGGCTGCTTCCCTTCCCCCGGGGTCTGTTCGGCTCGTCCGCTGTGCACGTCCTCCAAAATGTCGGACAGTGGCACACAAAGTTTGTGGAAATTGGAGGACGGGACAAGCTGAACAGACCAGGACAGGAAGTCAGACAAGGAAATGCACAGAGCGTCAATTTCAAAATAAAACACAATACACAGATTCGCGGACGTATAAACCATCACTGAGCCACCAAGAGCGAGGTGGTCGTGAAATATAAATAGAAAAGTGATTCTATTTCAATTCATGTGTAACAGATAAAGTCTCTTCATGAGAATTACTTTAGTGTTACCAGTGTTTGGATAGGCCTACGAGTGCATGTGCCAGACTGTGCTCTACATTATATCTAAAACTCTGGCACCCTTATTTTGGGGGTCAAGACCTGAAAAGGTTGGGAACCCCTGCACTAAAGGTTTCCTCTGAGTGCAGAGCCAAGTATGTGAGAAATTTAAACTATGATGCAGCAGGTTGTGTATGGGAACCTAAGGTTGAACCTTAAGTGTATCTCCAGCATCAGAGGTTAATCCAGACCCTTCAAAGTGTAAGAGCCTACTGGAATCTAGGAAAGTCCATAAAATGGGAGGGGCTTATTACAGACTTAACACTTTAATGCATAATTGTAGACTTAATGAAAACAAAAAAAGAGAAATCTAGAATAAGAAAAGTCCCAATCAGAGTAGACTAAAAACCCAACAGATACCTCTCTTTGAAGAACCTGTCTCATCTTCTAGACTTTTTAGACATTCAGACTAAGAACAGAAATGATCAGAGCCTGTGAGAACAGGAACGCCTGGACCCTTTAGAAAGCCATCAGACGCTGTAAGAACTACTAGAAGCCCTGGATGTGGCAGTAGGCCTCCAACGAGGAGAAGACGATGTACATCAGCCACAGGCTGAAGAACAGGCAGGTGGTCAGGGTTTTGGGGACTTTGGGTCCGCCAAGCTCTCCGCCGATCTCCGGCCGGCGGCGGTAGATCAGGACGCCGATGCAGATGAAGGCAAAGATGGTGAAGAGGGTGACGGAGAAGGCTAGAGTTCCCGGGTCCACCCTAAAGGGTTGGCCCTGGGTCCAGTGGTAGATGGCAGCGATCGACCACGCCACGCCAATACCCAGGAAGACGTTTACAGCGTTGCTACCCGTCACGTTGCCGATGGAGGCGTCGGCATACTGATCCTGGATGGCCGACACCTTACTGGCGAAGGTGTCTAAGAGAGAGGAAGAGGAGAATATATAAGAGGTATGTTTAGAGAGATTTAGGATCTGGTGTGTGTGGAGGTTGATTCATTAAAGGGTTAATATCTGTTTGTATGTTATGAATCATTCTGCATCGTATCATGTATACTTTGCAGAGGCAGAGATCTGCCAGGAGGGGACAGAAACATGCCGGCGCCCCCCCTAGTGGCAAATATGTTTGAACACGCCCAATTTGTATGTAGTAAAACCAGAACCATGTTTGTGTCTATATTGGTATTTGGTTCTTAAAGGCTTTATTTGTGATTTTTCATACTTAAATATAAATCAAGTCTCTCCTCTGAAAATAACTCTGTGAGTCATGACTGTCTACAATGGGTGTAACACCCGAGTCCCACTGTCTGTGATGTTTTCAGAGTTTTCAGAGTCCTATCTTCACTTTGTTTACATTGCCGGGACGGCCGGCTGACTCCTCCCCTCACGTATAAAAGTTGTTTAATTGAGGGACTAGAGAAAAGAAGAATAACATACTGTACTCACTGCTTAACTGTGTTTCTAGATCACGCTCATTTCAGGTAAATTTACATGCAGTGTGAAGATACCAGCAGAATAAAGATCGCTAGCATTAGCATGCTAACACAACAATGCAGCGCGAGTTGTTTTGGTTTCATGCTGGTGCTCAAGGGCGACATCTGCTGGATCAATAAATCACATATAAAGCCTTTAACCAGATCTACAAAGTTTACAGTTTGATCAACCACTCACTGCACGGGTTCGAGACTAAATGTGAAACGTTCCCCTGAACAGAGAGAATCCATCAAAGGAGAGTTACTTTGGACTACATCTGCAGAGTGAATGTATTATACTGTACTTTAGGAGAACAGTGTGACTTTATACCTGGTACCGATGTTCCCAAAGCTACAAACACCACCGCAGTGACCGAGTCTTTGAGGCCCACGGTGCAGCCGAAATGCGACGCCAGATCACCGATGACCGCCGTCAGCATGCCAATGCCGGAGATGGAGACGACGAAGCAGGCCCAGCCGTTCCAGTAATCTGTGGGAGGAACGAAGGCGAACAGAAGCTTCCAGAAGACGGTGAGGAAGTGCATGACGTAGTCGAAACAGGAGGGCATCTTCTCCTCGCCACATTCATCGTCATCGTCACCTGGGGCAGGAGAGAGGGAGAACTGGTTCATATCAGGGTTATCAAGTTATCCCCTCCCCCCTAGTCCTGGTTTGTACTACCCCAGAAACAGATACAAACAGAAACAGAAGTGACTCGGGTCCAGTCCTCACCGGAGCTGACGGTGATGGCGTCCACAAACTGCTCTCTCCAGCTGTTGGTCCCGATCACCAGGGCTAGGTTGGTCTTCTTCAGGAGTTTATCCACAGTGCTCTGAAGGATGCCACAGGAAACATATCAGCTCCATCACTGATGAATAATCTGTCCTCACATCTGACTGTATGTGGTTATGTTTGAGGAATGACATCAGCCCACCTTGAACTCGTACGACTCCTCGATGATGACCTCCACTTTGACGTGCTCGCCCAGCGTCGGTCTGCCCATCTCTGCAATCCGCCTCTCCTCCTCCTCCTTCTTGGTCAGGACCTCCTCACCCCCCTCGTCTGAGGAGGGGGGAGAAAAAGAGAGAATAGTCATCTTATTTCACTTTCTTCTTAAAGTAAAATAAAAGCAGGAGATGATCTGAAGAATAAAAGGATGGACTGATGATGGAAAGTTAAGAATGGTTGAAGAGAGGTCGATGGATGACAAATGAAAGAACATGGTGGATGATGTGGACGGTTGGGTTTGGTGGATTGACCAACATGTGGACATGTCACTGGATTAATGGACGTCAGGACAGACGGGCGACTACAAACAGATCGATGGAAGATAGTTGGTTTGACATATTGATCAATAGACTGATTGGTAGATGGAATCAAAAACTGCAAACAAATGAAGGGCCAGATTTAAATGGACAGAATGATGGATGGACCAAAGAAGGTAGCTGGATTAGGGAAGGACAGATAGATAGAGTGACTGACACAAGGAAAGATGAATGGGTGGAAGAAAGGAGGGATGAGGGATTAAAGACTCCATTCATCTATTGAGATATAAAACAGAGGTACAAATTGAGTTATTAGAATCCACAAATAAATGGCTGATAAATTAACTTATAGCAAGTAAACCGGACAGACACGTTGGTGAGGTATGGAGAGAATGATGGACGGACAAACCACAGGATGTATCATCACAGATGGATGGATTAAAGAGATATATATTTCATTTAATTTCATATTTGATATATTTGCTCATTTCAGTGTTTGGTTTCAACACAATTTTCTCATAATACTGAAACACTGTTCATGAGCAAACAGAAGCAGGAAGATGAAAACTTATAATACCTACCTATAACATAAGAGACTGTTTAACAGAATAAGATGGCTAACCTGTTGTTTTCCCTTTCTTTCACAAAACAAAAAATAGATCAACAATATAGAAACAATCAAATACAATCAGTTAGATTAACTCAATACATTCATCATTGAACCTTTTCTTTATACATTCTTTTAAATTTAATGATAGTGGGAGACTTCCGCCTACGTCATGAGTTAAGCAGACGCTTGATTTATCCGCTCCGCCAGACCCATGACTAAAACAGCCTTGAAATGAATGAAAACAGACAAATGATCACCCGACTACATGATACACCCTCTAAAAAGATGAGTTCGAGTCAGAGAGCGATCAAGAAAGACACAAAATCAGCAAAGAACGACGATATGAAAGTGGGTTTGAAGCAGCTAACGTTAGCAGAAGCTACGCCACTGAAAATGAATGGCGATGCTAGCTGCGATTCGGAGATGCTAACGGAGTTGAGGAAACTTCGACAAGAGAATAATGACTCTTTTTGGGATACGAAACTTTCCCTAAACAGACTGGAATCATTCATGGGCGACATAAAACAACAAATGGAGGGTCTGGAGAAAAGGCTAGCCGAAGCAGAGAACAGGGTGAGCGACACAGAGGATAGAGGCATGCGACAGGAGAAGGCTATGGGCTACTTGCTAAGACGAGAGGCTACTTTGACTGCTAAATGTGATGACATGGAAAACAGACTCCGTCGCAACAATATCAGGCTTTATGGTATACCAGAAGGGGCCGAAAAGAAAGATATGACATCATTTGTGTCTGACTTTCTGAAAACTGTGCTCGAGTTGCAAGGAGATGTAGAGATTAGGCTGGAGCGAGCACACAGGGCGCTCGCCCCGAAGCCGAAGGATGCAACAGCACCACCGAGGTCTATAATTGTGAGGTTTCTGGACTTTAGTGTGAAACAGATGGTACTGCAGCAAGCATGGAAGCAACGAGACATTCAATATGAAGACCGGAGGGTTTTCTTCGACCAAGACTACTCCCCTGACTTGCAGAGGGAAAGAAAGAAAGTGTGAGAGGTAATCAAAAAGCTGAAAGAAAAAAACATCAGAGCCCAGTCTCCATACCCGGCACAATACTGGTGTAAGAGTGTTTCCCTCATTGTGGGAGGCACAGACAACACTGAAAGATCTTGGGATTCAGGTATTAATGGAGGATCGAGATATTGTGGAGAGAGAGCTGACTCGAGACGCATGGACATCTCAGAACGAGCGGAGAACGAATCAGTTGCTGAGCGTGACGGAGGTCAGAGCTTTCATCCATGGAGACAAGAGAGCTCCATGAGAGCCTGGAAGTGAGTATGATTAAAGGGGGAACAACGGACACTTTTGGACGGTGACATTGAAACTTTCATTTGTTAACTTAGGAAAAGGAAAAATGCATAACTGAGTTAGTTTAGTAAAGGCTATACTATTTCTGTTCTAGCTGAATATTTTCTTTATTGGAGGGATGGGGGGGTCTGGTCGGAGTGGAGTGAATATGAATGCTGCATACTCTGGACAGAGTTTTGCAATCAAGGCAACATGTCTTCAATTATGGGAACCTGGTGGACCGTCACACTTGCACTTTGTGCATTTCACCTGGAGAGCCATAGCTCTCTACCCAGTATAGACCGAGGGTGGAGAGCCTCTAAGACGTCATTTTTGAGAACTGTTTTGTAAAAGTTTTATTTTTCATTTTATTTTGGGGGCGATCCACTGGACAACTGGAAGTTCATTATTGTTTATTTGGTTCAATAAGGTTCCATCACTGTTTTGTTCTTATTGTTCAGAGTTTTTCAGCAAACATACTTGTGAAGATTGAGAACGGCTGGCATATTACACGTGGCAACATAATAAGGTTAAATTCACTTGTGAACATTTTATTTTTTGTTGAGGTAACAACAAATGAACAAAATCAATCTTGTTAGTTACAATATTAAAGGAATAAACCATCCCATAAAGAGGAAGAAAATCATGAACCAGTTGAAAAGATTAAATTGTTCTATAGCATTACTTCAGGAGACCCACTTGAATGATATGGAACACAAAAAACTTAGAAGGGAGTGGGTAGAGCAGGTTTTTAGCGCATCGTGCGGCGATGCAAAGAAAAGAGGAGTGGCAATTTTATGTCATCGATCGCTCGGCCTCATTCCAGAGAAGGTATATGAAGATAAGAAGGGACGGCATGTCATGATTGTGGGTACAATTGGAGATACTAGGTTGACCATTCTAAACTTATACGCACCAAACGAAGAAGACACAGGCTTCTTTAAAGAAATTTCAGCACTTGTATGATAGAGGAGCTTGGGCTTGTAGATATCTGGCGCTTAAAGCACCCTAAAGACAGAGACTTTACTTTTTTCTCTAGGGTTCATGGGAGCCACTCTAGAATCGATTTTTTTCTGTGTATCAAAACAAGATGCTTATAAAGTTACAGACTTTCTTATAGAACCTATAACGATATCAGATCATAGTCCAGTGATGATGTCAATAAATTTAGACTCAGAAAACGACTTAAACACTGGAGATTAAATGTCTCGCTTTTGAATGACCCTGACGTAATACAGGAAATTAAAGGAGAATGGTTAGAATATATGGAACATAACGATAACGGAGAAGTGTCTGTGTCTACTTTATAGGATGCCGCAAAGGTCGTACTTAAGGGGAAAATAATAGCTCTCTCATCCAAACTGAAAAAAGAGCGAGATAAAGAACAAGCCAGCCTTGAAAAACTCTTTCAAGAACTGGAGCAGGATCACAAAAAGACAAATAAGGAAAGCACCCTGAAGTCACTTAATCAATATAGAAAAAAGTTAAATGACCTGTTGACATATAAGGCAGAAGGTGCATTACGATTCTTGAATCAGAGATACTATGAGTCAGGTAACAGAGCCAGCAGGCTTTTGGCATTTCAGTTACGCAAAGCCCAGGCAAACCGGACAGTTTCAAAAATAGTAAATCCTTCCTCAAAACAAATATCATCTCGCCTTAAAGATATAGCAGACGCTTTTTCAGATTTTTACAAGGCGCTGTATGATTCTGTAGAGGTAAATGATAAAGAGGGGAATATTAATACTTTCTTGGATAAAATCCAACTGCCCAAATTGTCGGAGAGTGAATCAAAAACAATGAGAGACCCGATCACAAAGGAGGAAATGGGAGAAGTGATAAAAATCTTTAAAAATGGCAAGTCGCCGGGGGCAGATGGATTCCCTGGGGAATTTTATAAACAGTTTAGAGAGGAGGTCACACCCCTTCTGCAAAAGGTATTCAATTACACACTTAAGGAGAAAGATCCACCAAAAACATGGTCAGAAGCCATCATTTCTGTCATCCACAAAGAAGGGAAAGACCCAACAAAATGTGCCTCATATAGGCCGATAAGTCTACTGTGCACTGATGTAAAAATCCTTAGTACAATAATGGCTAAAAGGATTCAAAGATGCATTAACAGAATTATAAAAGCTGATCAAACAGGATTTATACCTGGACGACATGGATTGACTAACATCAGGAGAACCTTAAATATAATCTCTGTAGCTAGACAGTCTGTTGGAACTTCGATGCTTCTCAGCCTGGATGCGGAGAAAGCGTTCGCTCGCGTAGATTGGCTTTTTCTGGAACAAACACTTAAAAGATTGGGATTTCATATAGATTTTATTAATTGGATCAGAGTGCTGTATACTGGGCCCACTTCAAGAGTCAGGGTGAATGGACATACATCAGGGAGCTTTAATCTGAATAGAGGAACTAGACAGGGCTGTCCCCTTTCTCCTCTGTTATTTGCTATCAGTATAGAGCCTTTAGCTGAAATGATGAGGGAGAACCCTAAGATAATAGGAATATCAGATGGACACACAAAATTTTGCTGTATGCTGACGATGTTATTTTATATATTGATAACCCCCTGTGCTCTATCCCAGCCCTTTTAGATAGCTTACATGAATTCGGGGAAGTATCCGATTACAAAATTAATGAAACTAACTCAGAAGCTATGATGCTTGTTGGCAAGTGGCCTTCTCAACTGGACAAAAACGTTACATTTAACTGGTCAGCACAAGGCTTTAGATACTTAGGCATAATGATTACTCCAGATACCTCAGAATTATTTAAAGCTAATTATGGTAGACTGAGTGCTCAGATAAGGTTAGACTTGGCTAGGTGGGAGATTCTCCTGCTCTCACTTATCGGAAGAATTGAAACAGTCAGAATGAATGTACTTCCTCGACTGTTGTACCTCTTCCAGTCTTTGCCTAAATGGATTTCAGGCTCTACCTTTAAAACATTAGATAAAATGATTTCTACATTTATCTGGCAAAGGAAGAGACCTAGGATTCGACAGAAGTTGTTACATTACCCTAAAAATCAAGGAGGTATTAATTTAACTATACCTATACCTTAATTATACTACTGGGTGGCACAACTTTGTGGGATGGTCGAATAGGTAATACAAGACGAGGAGACAAAATGGCTTGAACTAGAAAAACATGCATGCCCACGGGTACCTCTTGAGACAATACCATTCTTAGAACAAATGAAATGGAAGAAACTTAAGATAAAAAATGAATGGATGAATTGTACTCAAAAGGTCTGGTTTCAAGATAGGAAAATGATAGGCGCGCCGTTAACAATATCTAGAGCGGTCAAAATCGCAAAAAACATAGACTTTTTGCCAAATAAATTAGATACAAGGTTCAATACTTAGGCAGAAAAAGGCCTTGTGATTATGAACCAGTTATTTGAAGATGAAACCTTAAAGTCATTTAAGCAATTACAGGATAAATTTAGTTTGTCCCCCAAGGATTTTTATAGATATTTACAACTAAGGAACTATTTAATGTCACACAAAGAATGGAGCTCCCTTAAACAACTGCCCACACCAATAGAGGACTTCCTGATGAGGAACATGGAAGAAAAGAATACGAAGAAAATAGTTTCACATATGTACAGATATTTACAGGCACAATGCTCAGGAAATTCTGTTGATGTGAAAGAAAGGTGGGAGCTAGAGATGAATGTGGTCATTAAGAATAAAGAGTGGGAGGATGTGTGTGAAGTGGGGCATAAGATAACTAACAGTCCAACTTGGAAAGAATTCAGTTGGAAATTAAGAATGCGATACTTCAAGACACCGTTTATAATATCAAAATATGACAGAAGTAAGACACATTTATGCTGGAGGAACTGTAAACAGGTGGGAGATCATACACACATCTTTTGGGACTGTCCCAAACTGAAATCATTTTGGGAAGGGATTCAAGCAGAAATACGAACCATCCTAGGAGTAGATTTACTGCTTACAGCGTCATATTTCATCATAGGTTTAATACCAGAGGGATCGATGGATAAAGGAAAGGCCCGGTTACTACACATCCTTCTTCTGGTGGCGAGGAAAATGATAACCATATCCTGGCTTAGACCTCTACCTCCCACCCTTCTCCAATGGAGAGAAAGGCTAGAGAGGGTTTACTTGATGGAGAAAATAACAGCGAAACTCCATCTGAAAATGGATTTGTTTGTGGTTCTATGGGCTCCTGTCATTGCTTACCTTAATTTACCGATAGAGTAAGAGACCAGTTTACATAATCTCAATTTATTTAAAAGAAAACATTATGTATATTTCATTTGGTTTATTTTGGACTTGTCAGTAGACATATTCATAGAGATGTTTGTGAAAGGTTAACAATTGCTTGTGTGTGTCTGGACAGATATATCTGATGCCTGCTTTGAAGAAGCAATTTTTTCCGTCTACTTGTCAAGAGTCTCCTCTTTGTGCGGATGAAGATGTTGCCATGAGTTTTATTTGTGTTTTATTTTATTTTTTTATATGTTTGCCCAATTGTAAATAATTCTTGTAAAATGATTACCATGTTTCACCAACTGAGATATGTAAATATAAATGTGTAAAATATTGAATACAATAACTGTTTGAATAAAGAATGTTCAAAAAAATAATATCTGAATGATAGTTGAGCAGCATTTTAAGCGATTATCAAGAGAATTCCATAATTTAACTCCAATTACTGAAATAAACATTTATATGTGGTTAGCTGGAGGAATGGAGGCTTGAAATAGATAACCCATCATATGCAAGTGGTGGACAGGTAGACTGGTGGACAGGTAGACTGGTGGACAGGTAAGTGGGATTTATGGATGTACGCACCTGTGATGTTGATGATGGCGGAGGGGGCAGGGTGGTCTCGTCCCTGGACCTTCCTGTAGACGTCTCTGCCTGAACAGGTGAACACCAGATCTCAAAAACAACACCTTAACCAAACAAGTTCTGTAACATCCTGGAACCCCAGAGAACCCAACCAACAATTAATACAATAACTAAAAACAATACCAAGAGAAACCTAAAAGCTGTTTGTTAAATATCTAAAAGAGGCTTTGCATCGACATCACTTTCCCACCAGAACACGTTGGTAAAAACCTTCATTTCATCATTTCAGCGTCTTCCTGAAAAAATGATTTCAGCTACTGTCTCTTTAAGCCCCGCCTCCCCACGTGCCCACTTTCTTCTGATTGGCCAGCTCTCTGGAAGCTTCTGGGGGCAGATCGCTGCAGGGCTGCCAGAGGAGGGCTGCTCTCCAGGTCTGGGAGAAGAGAGTCTCTGTAAGAGGTTTCAGAGGATTGAAGCCGGCTGGTGAAATTCTTGGTTTCATAACAAGGCGTTTAGCGCCCTCTGCAGACTCATCCTGAGATTACTCCAACACACGTTTACCTCCTGATCTGAAACTTTGCCCACGTTTAGTTTGAACATCCAGCGCTGTTTTAACCTTCTATCTAGTTTTTTAAACAAAATCGTCTGTGAATATTTATCTTCATGTTTTGTGTTTCCACTCAGCCGTGTGGCGATGAGTCTGATCATGAGAGATTCTGTGTTTTTGTCTGGAGAGAGAAAACGTCAAAATGTGTCCCAAACCATTAAAATAAGCCTCAGGTTAAAACGGAGCACGCTCAGTAGACATGACCTCAGAGGAGATGATTTCCCATCAGCCTCAGCGGTTGAGGAGGTCAGAGGTCGAGTGAAGATGAGAGCATCATCACACCATAGGGGCTGTGAGGTCAGCAGTGTGTGGCGTGCTCTGTTCATGCATGCAGTCGACGGACAACGAGTGTTGACAGCAAAAGATCAGTAAACAAACGGGCAGCGTGCGACCTGCAGCCGTCATATCGTCTCTTTGGTGTAAAGCTGCTGACAAACGCTTTCCCTCTCCGACTCTGCTGTCCTGTGTTTAGAACAGATTTGTAACGTCAACTGGGAAGCAGGGGAAGCTGAGGTTGTGGGGGAGGGGCCAGAAATCCTGCAGACGCCCTTGGCTGCACTGATTCTTGTCAACAAGTCTTCGGGTAGATTCTGTGGTCGTTCTTTGATTTTGCTTCCACTTAAGGAGGAAGCCAAACATTTGTTGGATTTTGCACCATATCTGACTGACATACTGTTTGTTTGAGCGAACAGGATCTATAGAGAACAAACCATGTGACATATTTTTGTAGGCCAACCCTGAAGTAGCATCTCCACGGGGTCTAATTCTCCTCTGGGATGTTTTCATTGGATTTTGGATCATTAATAAATAATCTCTGTGTTAAACACACGTTTCTGAAGCGTAGGCGTTTTGTTCAGCAGGATAATCTTCACAGATGAACGCCATTTTTATGATGTTTGAAGAGTTAATGCGGCCGACAGAAGTAAAAAGCTAACGTCATGCTAAAGCTAACTACACCACGGTGGGATGATTGTGGCGTCACTAGCGTTATGCTTCAGACGATCTCCGATAAACTAATCAGCGTATCTTAATAAATAGTTTACTAACATAATATTCACCTTAACCTAAAGATTAAACCTACAGGAGACATCTCCGACTAGTGAGAGAGTTCCCGCCCTCTGTGTCCGGCGTGATGACCTTTAATGACCCTGACAACCACTGTAGTCACATTTAGCCGCTTGTTAGCAACCGCCTTTTTAAAGACGAGTAAAAACTTCAAACTTCACAAGTGGAGGTATTACCTAACGTAGTTTATGTGCTCTAACAAAACACCAACATCTCTTCAGCTTGTGTTAACCACAGACCTTATTTCAGGAGTCTAACCACAAACACATTCAAAATCCCCGCTGACTTTTAGACGTTTGACCCCATGGCGCTCAAATGCTAACTTACTTCCTGGTTTTAGGACTCCTTCCTGTGGCGCTCTGTAGGAACACTTGTTATTGTTTCATTGGGAATGTTTTTGAGTGGCTAAAGTTTGTGGAGTTTTTTTTTTACAAAGTTTGTATAATACATGGACGTAGTGTCTGAAACAGAGTTTTATGGGCGCCCTCGCCATGTTGATTGGTTGATTGTCTCAAACTAACTTTCGGTCGACATAGAAACAGGCAAAGAGGCGGAGCTGAGGTGTTAATCCTCCTGACAAACATACAACGTGCTCACCTTTGAGTCAACTCACCTGCCCCTAATTATGCAGATGTGTGCAAAACTCAAGAGTGTTAATGTGACGTCAGCCAGCCTCAAGTGGACACTGGAGGAACTGCAGTTTGATGCACTTGGCTTCCTACAGCAGTGCAAAGCTCCGCCTCTGTGTATGATCTCAGAGCAGCTGAACACCTGAACTATCCCACTACAGGTAAGAGGTGGTTTCACTGTGAGATTAAAGTGCTGACACACACACTCCTGAGGCGTCTTACCGTACAGCTGTTTGTCTGGATACAAAAAGGATAAACCAAGTCAGATAACCAGCGAGTGATGACATCAGGTCAGGGCGTCTTCACACCTCTGGATCGTCTGCGCTGGCCTGAATCATCGACCAGTTTGTTCCATTGTTCCATTATTTAGATTTTTCTCTGTTTCAGAAAATCAGTTCTCAAAAACGTCTTTGTCCACATGAAACACGACAATGCACTGTTACGGCTGTCACGAGCACGCCAAGTCAACAACGGCGTCCTTGACATGCCAACATTTCCCCGCCTTTCCTCTGCAGTTATCATTTCATTTACAAAGTCGTCCCACCAACCAGAAGTCCGGCGGGGTTTACGTGGTCGAGTGTTGTATGAAGCAGCAATGACCTCCATCGTCCAATCACGCGTCTCTTCTCATCAACATAGTGAGTAACTGTGTGTGAGCGTGTAAAAAGTCCAGTTAGCATCGTTAGCACCAGCGCTAGTTTGTTTACGTCTGTGTTCAGACACTCGTGTTCAAAAATACCCGCCTACGTGTGGACGACCCACCTGTTCAAGCTGGCTCTGTCGGGTTGTACTGAACAGCTAAGCTAGCCACACATCAGCTGTGATGGAGGATAGCCTAGCTAGCTATGCTAACCACACATCAGCTGTGATGGAGGATAGCCTAGCTAGCTATGCTAACCACACATCAGCTGTGCTGGAGGATAGCCTAGCTAGCTATGCTAACCACACATCAGCTGTGATGGAGGATAGCCTAGCTAGCTATGCTAACCACACATCAGCTGTGATGGAGGATAGCCTAGCTAGCTATGCTAACCACACATCAGCTGTGCTGGAGGATAGCCTAGCTAGCTATGCTAACCACACATCAGCTGTGATGGAGGATAGCCTAGCTAGCTATGCTAACCACACATCAGCTGTGCTGGAGGATAGCCTAGCTAGCTACAGTGCAGACTTCTTGAGGTTCGGTGTGAAAACGCCCTGAAACCAGAGAGACGGGGGGGGGGGGGGGGGGGGGGGGGGTGACCTACCTGTTTTGACGAATCCACCTGTGACAGGAAAGAAATCAAACATCATAAAGAGAGAACTTATTTATGACTCTTCATTTCAAGAAGGCAACAAACAAACAAACAAACAAACAAACAAACAAACAACGAGCCGAGCTTACCGACTTCCTGAAGCAAAACAGCTGAAGAGAAGAAACAGACGAGCAAAAACAGGAAGCAGAAAATCAAACACAAAGAAAACCAGACAGGCAGCATCCAGGTCTAAAAACTACGGAGGCCCTGAAGAGACATCTACAGAAAAAATACAAAATGGAGTCTCAGGGGAACATCAGAAAGTGACCTGTCGCTAAGTGTCTCCAAGTTTATCTGTAGGGTGACCTGACGTCCAGATTTTCACCGGGGGCGTCCTGTTTTCAAGATCCGTGTCCCGATTCCCCACAAACATAAAACACTAACATGTCCCGGTTTAGAACACGCCCTGTCCCGGCTTTAACCAATCAAAACAGCACACCATGCTAACAGCACACCATGCTAACAGCACACCATGCTAACAGCACTGTCTGATATGTCAATCAATGTCGTCGACAAGTCTGCTGCTGTTTTAAACACGAGTCAAAGGTCAACACGGATTGGTCAGTTCGTGTGTCAATCACTCTCAGGGGTGCAGCTGTTGTTTAGCTAGCCTAGCCTATCATGCTAACAGGACCTGCTGCTTAACGACAGGTAGGCGTATCGTAGCCCTGTCGTATCGTGTTGTATAGTTTTGAGTCATGTCATGTGGAAACATGCTAATCAGTCCAAACCAGTCCAAACCAGTCCAAACCAGTCCAATGTAAACACGTCTGTGGCAGCCAGAGCCAATCATAATCGCTCTCACTCTGATGGTAACGAGACTCGGCTGGTTAGCGGTCTCAAACAGTCTCAAGCAGCCTAGCTAGCTGTGCTGGAGGATAGCCTAGCTAGCTATGCTAACCACACATCAGCTGTGCTGGGGGATAGCCTAGCTAGTTATGCTAACCACACATCAGCTGTGCTGGGGGATAGCCTAGCTAGCTATGCTAACCACACATCAGCTGTGCTGGGGGATAGCCTAGCTAGCTATGCTAACCACACATCAGCTGTGCTGGGGGATAGCCTAGCTAGCTATGCTAACCACACATCAGCTGTGCTGGAGGATAGCCTAGCTAGCTATGCTAACCACACATCAGCTGTGCTGGGGGATAGCCTAGCTAGCTATGCTAACCACACATCAGCTGTGCTGGAGGATAACCTAGCTAGCTATGCTAACCACACATCAGCTGTGCTGGAGGATAGCCTAGCTAGCTATGCTAACCACACATCAGCTGTGCTGGGGGATAGCCTAGCTAGCTATGCTAACCACACATCAGCTGTGCTGGGGGATAGCCTAGCTAGCTATGCTAACCACACATCAGCTGTGCTGGGGGATAACCTAGCTAGCTATGCTAACCACACATCAGCTGTGCTGGAGGATAGCCTAGCTAGCTATGCTAACCACACATCAGCTGTGCTGGGGGATAGCCTAGCTAGCTATGCTAACCACACATCAGCTGTGCTGGGGGATAGCCTAGCTAGCTATGCTAACCACACATCAGCTGTGCTGGAGGATAGCCTAGCTAGCTATGCTAACCACACATCAGCTGTGCTGGAGGATAGCCTAGCTAGCTATGCTAACCACACATCAGCTGTGCTGGGGGATAACCTAGCTAGCTATGCTAACCACACATCAGCTGTGCTGGGGGATAGCCTAGCTAGCTATGCTAACCACACATCAGCTGTGCTGGGGGATAGCCTAGCTAGCTATGCTAACCACACATCAGCTGTGCTGGAGGATAGCCTAGCTAGCTATGCTAACCACACATCAGCTGTGCTGGGGGATAGCCTAGCTAGCTATGCTAACCACACATCAGCTGTGCTGAGGATAACGGGGTCAGAGCAGCAGCGACAGAGTCAAAGCAGCGTGAGAGCGCTGGATGAAGGACAGGTTTAAAGTCACATGATGAGGTCAGGGCGCCACCTGTCCACCTCCTCCTGTTCCAATATGGCTCCTTCAGCTGAATGTAGAAGCTGGCCTGCTTATCGTACTCCTCATGGTCAATTATTTTTACACAAATGATCTTCCTGAAAGAGTGCAGACAAAAAACAACGGGAGGGAGTCATGCGTTAGTTTACACACACAATCAAACACACACATCGACGTTTCTACACGGGGTCGGTTAGGGCGATACGAACGTCACCTCAGAGGCCGACAGGCGGGACGCTAAAGTCTCAATGAGACAAACGACCACGTGAAGCTGAGATTAAATATTTATAAAGGAAGGATTCCCTGATGTGTTGGAAACATTCAGGAACTGAACTAGCCGTCTTGTTTTTGTGTTATTAAACAATCATCGGTTGTCGAGGACTTCTAGTTGTTGCCGTGGGAACAAACAGATTTCAGTATTTGTTCTAGAATCATGAAAGGATCGAGACGACCTCAGGAACCCGTCTGACTACGGTCTGACATCGTGTTAAAACATGAGTTTCTGCAGTTGATCCTAAAGGGCCACCGTACAATCTGTTCATCGTGACTTTAACTGTCCGTGTGTCTCGTGAGGTGAGGTCGGACTGACGGAGGTTACAGGTTGTTAGGGAGGTGGGCGGGGCTACAGGGGGCGGGGCTACATCACAGGACGGTGACACCCCCACCTTTCCTCCCGCTCATCTCCAGCAGGCGAGGCTCTCCCATCTCCAAGAAGAAGTTCTTGTTCTTCTCGTACTCTTCATCATTTATTATATTTATCTGAATAAATTTACTGAAAGAGAGGAGGAGGAGGAGGAAGAGGAGGAGGAGGAAGAGGAGGAGGAGGAGGAAGAAGAGGAGGAAGAGGAGGAGGAGGAGGAAGAAGAGGAGGAGGAGGAGGAAGAGGAGGAGGAAGAAGAGGAGGAGGAGGAGGAGGAGGAGGAGGAAGAAGAGGAGGAGGAGGAGGAAGAGGAGGAGGAGGAGGAGGAGGAAGAAGAGGAGGAGGAGGAGGAAGAGGAGGAAGAGGAGGAGGAGGAAGAAGAGGAGGAGGAAGAGGAGGAGGAGGAGGAGGAAGAGGAGGGAGAGGGAGAGGAAGAGGAGGGAGAGGAGGAGGAGGAGGAGGAAGAGGAGGAGGAGGAGGAAGAGGAGGAAGAGGAGGAGGAAGAGGAGGAGGAGGCGGAGGAGGAAGAAGAGGAGGAGGAGGAAGAAGAGGAGGAGGAAGAGGAGGAGGAGGAGGAGGAAGAGGAGGGAGAGGGAGAGGAAGAGGAGGGAGAGGAGGAGGAGGAGGAGGAAGAGGAGGAGGAGGAGGAAGAGGAGGAAGAGGAGGAGGAAGAGGAGGAGGAGGCGGAGGAGGAAGAGGAGGAGGAAGAGGAGGAAGAAGAGGAGGAGGAAGAAGAGGAAGAGGAGGAAGAGGAGGGAGAGGAGGAAGAGGAGGGAGAGGAGGAAAAGGAGGAAGAGGAGGGAGAGGAGGAAGAGGAGGAAGAAGAGGAAAAGGAGGAAGAGGAGGAAGAGGAGAAAGAGGAGGAAGAGGAGGAAGAGGAGGAGGAGGAGGAAGAAGAGGAAGAGGAGGAAGAGGAGGAAGAAAAGGAAGAGGAGGAAGAAGAGGAGAAGAGGAAGAAGAGGAGGAAGAGGAAGAGGAGGAGGAAGAGGACAGTGTGATAAAATCAGAAAACAGTTCCCTGATCTCTGTGATGTTTCTGAAAAGTATTTTTATTATTTTGAGTTTTTATGAATGAAGATCAAACACAGAACATAGAAGAGTCTCCAAGAAGAGACGACACCTGAGACCTGAAGTCACACCTGAGACCTGAAGTCACACCTGAGACCTGAAGTCACACCTGAGACCTGAAGTCACACCTGAGACCCGAGGTCACACCTGAGACCTGAAGTCACACCTGAGACCTGAAGTCACACCTGAGACCCGAGGTCACACCTGAGACCTGAATTCACACCTGAGACCTGAGGTCACACCTGAGACCCGAAGTCACACCTGAGACCTGAAATCACACCTGAGACCCGAAGTCACACCTGAGACCCGAAGTCACACCTGAGACCCGAGGTCACACCTGAGACCTGAAGTCACACCTGAGACCCGCGGTCACACCTGAGACCCGAGGTCACACCTGAGACCCGCGGTCACACCTGGTTCACATGCTGGATTAAAGTTCATGATGATTGTGCAGACAGAAGGCGACTCAGATGATTCAAAGACCAAGAATCTGTGATGACACAGTTTGTACAGCCTGAAGGGCTGGACGCTTCACAGAGCTGCAGGCTACAGCAGCCCTCATTGTATGTGTGTGTGTGTGTGTGTGTGTGTGTGTGTGTGTGTGTGTGTGTGTGTGTGTGTGTGTGTGTGTGTGTGTGTGTGTGTGTGTGTGTGTGTGTGTGTGTGTGTGTATGTTTATTTCATGTGAGCAGATTGATGGTTTGGAGGTTTTTGTCTCGGTGATTCCAGGACACTCTCAGCTCGGTTTTGTCCAATCACAAACAAGTCGTGTTGCTTTCACTTTCTGACCTTCAGTGCTGATAAACATTTTATTGGATCAAAACAAGAATAAGTCCTGGATGATTAAATCATGTAAAAATAGTTTCTTGGGATTAGAGCTGGGAATCTTTGGGTGTCTCATGATTAGATTCAGAATCTGTTCTGGATTCATGAAGTCTCTTTGTGAACGAGTCCTCCAGGATCTAGTCCAGTCCTCTGGGAGGCTGAGAGTTAAAGAGCTAGCATTAGCATTAGCATGGAGGGACTGATTAGCCAAGAAAAAAAATATTTTTGTAAGTTATGAATCGATTTAAAATGTCAGAAGAGAAGAATCTTCCAGCCCGACTCGGGACGTCCTGCAGAGCGCTCCGAGTCCGCCCCCCCTGTCTCGTCTGATTTACTGTCAGTATAAAGAATAGATTAAACTCTTTAAATAGAGCTGGTTGTGTGTGAAGGAAACAGAAGCTGAGAGAGAGCCAGCAGAGACCCCCCCATGTGGTCTCTGTGAGAGGAGCCTGCTGCAGCCTCTGTCGTCTTTACGAGACATGACGATGAGCAGGATCTGCTGCTGGACACAAAGTGCCCTAATAAGGAAGAGAGCGGCGTGCTGTTTATCTGACACACGGCCACGCGACAGAGAAGAGCCTGATAACAGAGAGGACTACATGAAGGCTCTACATCACACTCCAGCTGCCTACTACTCCTCTCTAATCGAGGAAAACAAAAGCAATCCTAGATACCTTTTCAGCACTGTAGCCAGGCTGACAGAGAGTCATAGCTCCATTGAGCCTTGTATTCCTTTAGCCCTCAGCAGTAATGATTTCCTGAGCTTTTTCAACAACAAAATTCTAGACATCAGAGACAAAATTAGTAACCTCCTGCCCTTACCTGGTGCAGATACGTCTGATACGGCAGAGACAGTTCCAGGACCTGATATTAGTCTAGACTGTTTTTCTCCAATCGACCTTTCAGAGCTAAATTCAATTATTTCTGTGTCGAAACCATCAACCTGTCTTTTAGACCCAATCCCAACCAAGCTGTTTAAGGAAGTCTTTCCCTTAGTTAGCAACTCTATATTAGATATGATCAATTTGTCTCTACTGGCAGGCTGCCTTGGTCGTGGTCGTGGTCGTGGTCGTGGTCGTGGTCGTGGTCTTGGTCTTGGTCTTGGTCTTAGTCTTGGTCTTGTCTCGCCCTGCCCTGGTCTTGGTCTTGGTCTTGGTCGTGGTCGTGGTCGTGGTCTTGGTCTTGGTCTTGGTCTTGGTCTTGGTCTTAGTCTTGGTCTTGTCTCGCCCTGCCCTGGTCTTGGTCTTGGTCTTGGTCGTGGTCGTGGTCGTGGTCGTGGTCTTGGTCTTGGTCTTGGTGTTGGTGTTGGTGTTGGTCTTGGTCTTGGTCTTGGTCTTGGTCTTGGTGTTGGTGTTGGTGTTGGTGTTGGTCGTGGTCGTGGTCTTGGTGTTGGTGTTGGTGTTGGTGTTGGTGTTGGTGTTGGTGTTGGTGTTGGTCTTGGTCGTGGTCGTGGTGGTGGTGGTGGCGGTGGTGGTCTTGGTCGTGGTCGTGGTCGTGGTCGTGGTCTTGGTCTTGGTCTTGGTCTTGGTCGTGGTCTTGGTCTTGGTCTTAGTCTTAGTCTTGGTCTTGGTCTTGGTCTTGTCTCGCCCTGCCCTGGTCTTGGTCGTGGTCGTGGTCGTGGTCTTGGTCTTGGTCTTGGTCTTGGTCTTAGTCTTAGTCTTGTCTCGCCCTGCCCTGGTGTTGGTGTTGGTGTTGGTGTTGGTGTTGGTCTTGGTCGTGGTCGTGGTCATGGTGGTGGCGGTGGTGGTCTTGGTCGTGGTGGTGGTCTTGGTCTTGGTCGTGGTGGTGGTCTTGGTGGTGGTCTTGGTCTTGGTGGTGGTCTTGGTCTAGGTCGTGGTCGTGGTCGTGGTCGTGGTCGTGGTCGTGGTCGCGGTGGTGGTCGTGGTCGTGGTCGTGGTCGTGGTCGTGGTCGTGGTCTTGGTCTTGGTCGTGGTCGTGGTCGTGGTCTTGGTCGTGGTCGTGGTCGTGGTCGTGGTCGTGGTCTTGGTCTTGGTCTTGGTCGTGGTCTTGGTCGTGGTCGTGGTCGTGGTCGTGGTCTTGGTCTTGGTCTTGGTCGTGGTGGTCGTGGTCTTGGTCTTGGTCTTGGTCTTGTCTCGCCCTGCCCTGGTCTTGGTCTTGGTCTTGGTCTTGGTCTTGGTCTTGGTTGTGGTGGTGGTCTTGGTCGTGGTCGTGGTCTTGGTCTTGGTCTTGGTCTTGGTCTTGGTCTTGGTCTTGGTCTTGTCTCACCCTGCCCTGGTCTTGGTCTTGGTCTTGTCTCACCCTGCCCTGGTCTTGGTCTTGTCTCACCCTGCCCTGGTCTTGGTCTTGGTCTTGTCTTGCCCTGCCCTGGTCTTGGTCTTGGTCTTGTCTCACCCTGCCCTGGTCTTGGTCTTGGTCTTGTCTCACCCTGCCCTGGTCTTGGTCTTGGTCTTGTCTTGCCCTGCCCTGGTCTTGGTCTTGGTCTTGGTCTTGGTCTTGTCTCGCCCTGCCCTGGTCTTGGTCTTGGTCTTGTCTCGCCCTGCCCTGGTCTTGGTCTTGGTCTTGGTCTTGTCTCACCCTGCCCTGGTCTTGGTCTTGGTCTTGTCTCGCCCTGCCCTGGTCTTGGTCTTGGTCTTGGTCTTGGTCTTGTCTCACCCTGCCCTGGTCTTGGTCTTGGTCTTGTCTCGCCCTGCCCTGGTCTTGGTCTTGGTCTTGTCTCACCCTGCCCTGGTCTTGGTCTTGGTCTTGTCTCGCCCTGCCCTGGTCTTGGTCTTGGTTCCTCATGAGGAGCCTTCTCTCGTCACACGTTTTAATAATCACATTTATCTTCTGAAGTTGATTCAGGGACGTCTCTCACAGACTTTCATTAAGTGGATTTGTACTCACAAGATCTCGTCGTTCTCAAACTCCAGGACTCCGTGTGTGTCCTCAAAGTCCTCGCCGCCTCCTTTCGCCGTCCCCTGCACGGTTTTGTACGGCAGCACCACAACCCCACGAGCCCCCGACGTCCGGACCACCTTCACCTCCATCATCCCCACGCTCTCGCTCACCGTCACCAGCGGCTCCTCGAACGTAAAGATCCCAGCGTGGTCGTCATCGAAGATGGTGACGGTGGCCGTGCACGGCAGACCTAAACCTGCGAGGGTGTCCACGTGGTTCGCCGCCTCGTGGTCGTCTGCCTCGGCGTCCTCTGAGACGACCCTCACATTGCTGAGGTGAACCAGGAAGTGTTCGTCTTCCTCGAAGATGTCGTCGTCGATTATGTCGATGCGGATTTCTTTTTCGGTCTCGCCCGGTTTGAAGACGATCGTTCCCTCCGTGAACTGGTAGTCCGAGCCGGCGTTCGCCGTGCCATCTTCAGTCCGGTAATCCACCGAGACCACGTTTGCCAGGTCTCCGCCACGGCGTGCGATGTTCAGCGCCACACTGCCGCAGTTCTCCAGACACTGGTAGGCTCCGGGGTCAAAGAAGACCTTCGAGGAGAAGTCGCTCGCTGAGACCTCGGAGCAGACCTCGTGCTGATTGGCTCTCTTCGCTTGTTCGGCCGCGTGCTTCTTCAGGACGTTTCCGGCGCCCGTCATGATCCGGGTCGCCTGACAGCGGTAGAATGCTCGACTCTTTTGCTGCGTGGTTAACACCTGGTAGTTGGCGAGCTCCATCAGCTGCTCTGTCTCCTTCTCTGGATGTTTCTGTTTCAGCTCCTTCAGGATCCGGGACACGTCTCTGCGGGCCGCCTCCTCCTCATCCACCTCAGACGCCATCTCCTCCGAGTGCAAGTTGAGCATCTTCCCGTCCATTTCGATGTCGACCTTCGATGGAAGCTCCGGCTCTCCCTCCGTCTCGATGATCACTCCTTTGCGTTTCCCCGCTCTGTATCGTTTGTGCATGTACTTGTAGAAAAGAAGCCGACGGTCGGCCACGTAGGCGAATCCGACACAGATGGGGAAGAAGAAGAGTGTGAGAAGCCCCTCCCATATCTCCACCACGCCCGGAGAGATGACCGCCAGGATCAGGTAGAGCCAGGTGTAGGCGAAGACGCTCCAGGTGGCGGTGACGAAGAACACCCGGAGGTGCTTCACCTTCCTGGTTTCTCCGTCAGGAATCACAGACACGCAGAGGCCGATGATCACGAACATGTTGAAGGCGGCGCTTCCCACGATGGTGTTCGGGCCGAGCTCGCCGGCGTCAAAGTTGTGACCGCAAACCTCCACGACCGACAGGAGGATCTCTGGAGCGGAGGAACCGAGCGCCATCAAGGTCAGGTTGGACACGGTCTCGTTCCAGACTCGCACCGTGGTGGTGATCTTCTCCCCGTTTGGTTTCTTGATGGTGATCTTTCTCTCCTGGGACGTGATGACCTCGATAGACGCCATGAAGCGGTCGGCGATGATGGACACACCCAAGAACATGTACGCCAACCCCACGAAGTAGATGGTGGCTCTGGCGAGGCGGTCTGGGAAGGCCGGGTTCTCCGGCTTCCACACGGGGAGGATAACACCCGGGACGCAGTCCGTACCTCCTCCACATTTGGTTTTGTTGCTGGTGGAGTTGTTGGAGTTGAGAGTCGATCCTCCAGCGGCAAAAGACGGGAGAACGGTCGAGATGACCATCAACAAGAAAAGTAGCGAGGAGGTCCTGGCTCTGCTCATGGTGACGCCCGAGGTCCCTTTAACCTAAAAGAAACACAAAAGAAGATTTACAAAAAACTTGTGCTGACGTCTGGATATCGAGGTTTCTGTTTATTCCACTTCCTGTTGTTGTTGTTTTTTCTGCCTTGTTAATTATGATTTTGTTTCTCGGACAGCGTTGGATTTTTTCCCTCCCTCGTGTTGTTTTTTTGTTCCTATCAGCACTTCACTGTACAAAGTTAATTTTCTAGAACATTCCTGTTTAAAAAAACTCCCTTTTGCACTTTTTAAGACGAGAGAAAATATGAAGTCAGGCTGTGCAATATGTTGCATTGAAGGCAGCGAGCAGCGTTGAACTGCTAGTCTAACAACAATGATTTTAAATGTATTTTAAATATGTAAAATAAATCCTTATTTGGTTTGTCTCTGTGATTTCACTGAGTATCCTTCCCCCTCCCCTTTAACAGTTACAGTTACAAACACTCACATCAGGATGGATTTTAACGTCTCATAACGGTCTTTGAAAGAATTAATGTCTTTGGATCGACAGCCAGGATCAGCATCGGACACCCATGTGACTGCACTCATGCTTTGTGAAATTAGAACAGTGTTTAGAGATGTTTGAATTCTTAAGTATTTCTTAAAGCGAGTCCTCCAGAACTTTAACTCAAGTAATCTGACTTAGAAACAGTCTCATCAGTCCAGGAGGATCTCTACTCTGCCTCAATAATGAAGGTTTGCGTACTTTGTCCACCGCTGTTAAAGAATCAATCTGTAAATCTGCCCCTAGTGGTTAAAATGTGTACTGCAGTCTAGAGTGGATGCTCACTCAGGTCACCATGTGGTGGACTCTGAAGCTTCAGTGTTTACCCAGCTCTGCATGGGTCTGTAAACCTTTCTGTGTTCTAACCTCTCTCCATTTTTCAAAAGCATCTCCAATATTGATCCTAGTTTGAGCACGTTTCTGCTCGTGGAGCTTATTAGAAACATGCAGAGGCTTTTTAGGTCGGGTACAATCACTTCTATCTGAACCACTTCTCTTGACCCGCTTCCATCGCTGCAACACCTGTTGACCTGATAACTGCTCTCATATCTGACAAACCGAGGGGCGTCCAAAACGGCTGTGTGGGGGGTCTTAAAAGCGCCTACCTTCTCTGGTCCAAACAAATCCAGAGCATTCAGGAGCAGAATCTAAAGTTAGAAGGAGGACATACTGGCTGCTGCATTGTTGTCAGAGAAGCCAGCACTTCAACATAGCATGTTTCCTTAATGATCAGAGAGTAAGATACCTTTATCATCTCACTCTCTACACAGCTCACTGAGTGGAGCTTTAACTGAATCTCCAACATGAAGTGTTCATCCAAAGTATAACTGATCTATCATTAAAGGTTTTAAGATACAGACAGGAACTTTATTGTAAGATATAAATACATATTTTACTTTCTAAAACAGAATATAATTTAAATGTATTTAAATGTTATTTATATCATGTTTCAGTGTTTGTTAGATGATTTATTGTAAGCCTGTTAATTTAAAATCTGCTTTTCTCAAACTCAAACATCTCAGAGTGAAACACAGGCAGTTTTTCTTTGTTCTTAAAATGATATAACCGTCACCATGACGACCGATAAACTACTGTGTTTCCATGAAGTGATTCGTTAAAGTTTCTGATCACCTGAAATACTCTTAACATACACGTATAAAAATGAAGTCTGAAACCTACCATCACTCAAACGGCTTGAGAGAGAAAATCATTGTAAGACGTTTTTTATCCAGAAGACAGAAAATAAACTTCTCCTCCAGAGAGACGAGAAAAACCAGAGAGGACGACAGAGAGTCTGAAAACGACAACGACAGACTGTCTGTGATGATCCTCCTCTCTCTCTCTCTGTCTCTCCTCCTCCTCTCTCTCTGTCTCTCCTCCTCCTCTCTCTCTCTCTCTCTGTCTCTCCTCCTCTCTCTCTCTCTGTCTCTCCTCCTCCTCTCTCTCTCTCTCTCTGTCTCTCTCTTCCTCTCTCTCTCTCTCTCTGTCTCTCTCTCTGTCTCTCTCTCTCTTCCTCTCTGTCTCTCTCTTCCTCTCTGTCTCTCTCTTCCTCTCTGTCTCTCTCTCTCTCTCCCTCCCTCTCTCTCCTCTCTCCTCCTCCTCTCTCTCTTCTCTGCTCCAGCGTCCATCAGTATTAACTCATCCATTCATACACATTCGCAAACTGATGGTAGAGGCCGCTGAGTAAGTATTCTCAGTTTTCAGTCAGTATTTTTTTTTTAAGATTTATTTTGGGCTTTTCGTGCCTTTAATGCAGAGAGAGGACAGTGGATAGAGTCTGAAACCAGAGAGAGAGAGAGGACAGTGGATAGAGTCAGAAACCAGAGAGAGAGAGGACAGTGGATAGAGTCTGAAACCAGAGAGAGAGAGGACAGTGGATAGAGTCTGAAACCAGAGAGAGAGAGGACAGTGGATAGAGTCAGAAACCAGAGAGAGAGAGGACAGTGGATAGAGTCAGAAACCAGAGAGAGAGAGGACAGTGGATAGAGTCAGAAACCAGAGAGAGAGAGAGGACAGTGGATAGAGTCTGAAACCAGAGAGAGAGAGGACAGTGGATAGAGTCTGAAACCAGAGAGAGAGAGAGGACAGTGGATAGAGTCTGAAACCAGAGAGAGAGAGAGGACAGTGGATAGAGTCTGAAACCAGAGAGAGAGAGGACAGTGGATAGAGTCAGAAACCAGAGAGAGAGAGAGGACAGTGGATAGAGTCTGAAACCAGAGAGAGAGAGGACAGTGGATAGAGTCAGAAACCAGAGAGAGAGAGGACAGTGGATAGAGTCAGAAACCAAAGCGAGAGAGGACAGTGGATAGAGTCTGAAACCAGAGAGAGAGAGGACAATGGATAGAGTCTGAAACCAGAGAGAGAGGACAGTGGATAGAGTCTGAAACCAGGGAGAGAGAGGACAGTGGATAGAGTCTGAAACCAGAGAGAGAGGACAGTGGATAGAGTCAGAAACCAGAGAGAGAGAGGACAGTGGATAGAGTCAGAAACCAGAGAGAGAGGACAGTGGATAGAGTCTGAAACCAGGGAGAGAGAGGACAGTGGATAGAGTCTGAAACCAGAGAGAGAGGACAGTGGATAGAGTCAGAAACCAGAGAGAGAGAGGACAGTGGATAGAGTCAGAAACCAGAGAGAGAGAGGACAGTGGATAGAGTCAGAAACCAGAGAGAGAGAGAGGACAGTGGATAGAGTCAGAAACCAGGGAGAGAGAGGACAGTGGATAGAGTCTGAAACCAGAGAGAGAGGACAGTGGATAGAGTCTGAAACCAGAGAGAGAGAGAGGACAGTGGATAGAGTCTGAAACCAGAGAGAGAGAGGACAGTGGATAGAGTCAGAAACCAGAGAGAGAGAGGACAGTGGATAGAGTCAGAAACCAGAGAGAGGACAGTGGATAGAGTCTGAAACCAGAGAGAGAGAGGACAGTGGATAGAGTCAGAAACCAGAGAGAGGACAGTGGATAGAGTCAGAAACCAGGGAGAGAGAGGACAGTGGATAGAGTCTGAAACCAGAGAGAGAGAGGACAGTGGATAGAGTCAGAAACCAGAGAGAGAGAGGACAGTGGATAGAGTCAAAAACCAGAGAGAGAGAGAGGACAGTGGATAGAGTCTGAAACCAGAGAGAGAGAGAGGACAGTGGATAGAGTCAGAAACCAGAGAGAGAGAGGACAGTGGATAGAGTCTGAAACCAGAGAGAGAGAGGACAGTGGATAGAGTCAGAAACCAGAGAGAGAGAGAGGACAGTGGATAGAGTCTGAAACCAGAGAGAGAGAGGACAGTGGATAGAGTCAGAAACCAGAGAGAAAGGACAGTGGATAGAGTCAGAAACCAGAGAGAGAGAGAGGACAGTGGATAGAGTCTGAAACCAGAGAGAGAGAGAGGACAGTGGATAGAGTCAGAAACCAGAGAGAGAGAGGACAGTGGATAGAGTCTGAAACCAGAGAGAGAGAGGACAGTGGATAGAGTCAGAAACCAGAGAGAGAGAGGACAGTGGATAGAGTCAGAAACCAGAGAGAGAGAGGACAGTGGATAGAGTCAGAAACCAGAGAGAGAGAGAGGACAGTGGATAGAGTCTGAAACCAGAGAGAGAGAGAGGACAGTGGATAGAGTCAGAAACCAGAGAGAGAGAGGACAGTGGATAGAGTCAGAAACCAGAGAGAGAGAGGACAGTGGATAGAGTCTGAAACCAGAGAGAGAGAGAGGACAGTGGATAGAGTCGGAAACCAGAGAGAGAGGACAGTGGATAGAGTCAGAAACCAGAGAGAGAGAGAGGACAGTGGATAGAGTCTGAAACCAGAGAGAGAGAGGACAGTGGATAGAGTCAGAAACCAGAGAGAGAGAGGACAGTGGATAGAGTCAGAAACCAGAGAGAGAGAGAGGACAGTGGATAGAGTCAGAAACCAGAGAGAGAGAGGACAGTGGATAGAGTCAGAAACCAGAGAGAGAGAGGACAGTGGATAGAGTCAGAAACCAGAGAGAGAGAGAGGACAGTGGATAGAGTCAGAAACCAGAGAGAGAGAGAGGACAGTGGATAGAGTCTGAAACCAGAGAGAGAGAGGACAGTGGATAGAGTCAGAAACCAGAGAGAGAGAGAGGACAGTGGATAGAGTCAGAAACCAGAGAGAGAGAGAGGACAGTGGATAGAGTCAGAAACCAGAGAGAGAGGACAGTGGATAGAGTCTGAAACCAGAGAGAGAGAGAGGACAGTGGATAGAGTCTGAAACCAGAGAGAGAGAGGACAGTGGATAGAGTCTGAAACCAGAGAGAGAGAGAGGACAGTGGATAGAGTCAGAAACCAGAGAGAGAGGACAGTGGATAGAGTCTGAAACCAGAGAGAGAGAGAGGACAGTGGATAGAGTCTGAAACCAGAGAGAGAGAGAGGACAGTGGATAGAGTCTGAAACCAGAGAGAGAGGGGACAGTGGATAGAGTCTGAAACCAGAGAGAGAGAGAGGACAGTGGATAGAGTCAGAAACCAGGGAGAGAGAGGACAGTGGATAGAGTCAGAAACCAGAGAGAGAGAGAGGACAGTGGATAGAGTCAGAAACCAGGGAGAGAGAGGGGACAGTGGATAGAGTCAGAAACCAGAGAGAGAGAGAGGACAGTGGATAGAGTCAGAAACCAGAGAGAGAGAGGGGACAGTGGATAGAGTCAGAAACCAGAGAGAGAGAGAGGACAGTGGATAGAGTCAGAAACCAGAGAGAGAGAGAGGACAGTGGATAGAGTCAGAAACCAGAGAGAGAGAGAGGACAGTGGATAGAGTCTGAAACCAGAGAGAGAGAGAGGACAGTGGATAGAGTCTGAAACCAGAGAGAGAGAGGACAGTGGATAGAGTCAGAAACCAGAGAGAGAGAGAGGACAGTGGATAGAGTCAGAAACCAGAGAGAGAGAGGACAGTGGATAGAGTCAGAAACCAGAGAGAGAGAGGACAGTGGATAGAGTCTGAAACCAGAGAGAGAGAGAGAGGACAGTGGATAGAGTCAGAAACCAGAAAGAGAGAGAGAGGACAGTGGATAGAGTCAGAAACCAGAGAGAGAGAGGACAGTGGATAGAGTCTGAAACCAGAGAGAGAGAAGACAGTGGATAGAGTCAGAAACCAGAGAGAGAGAGGACAGTGGATAGAGTCAGAAACCAGGGAGAGAGAGGACAGTGGATAGAGTCTGAAACCAGAGAGAGAGGACAGTGGATAGAGTCAGAAACCAGAGAGAGAGGACAGTGGATAGAGTCTGAAACCAGAGAGAGAGACGGGACAGTGGATAGAGTCTGAAACCAGAGAGAGAGAGGACAGTGGATAGAGTCTGAAACCAGAGAGAGAGAGGACAGTGGATAGAGTCTGAAACCAGAGACAGAGAGAGGACAGTGGATAGAGTCAGAAACCAGAGAGAGAGGACAGTGGAAAGAGTCTGAAACCAGAGAGAGAGGACAGTGGATAGAGTCTGAAACCAGAGACAGAGAGAGAGAGGACAGTGGATAGAGTCAGAAACCAGAGAGAGAGGACAGTGGATAGAGTCAGAAACTAGAGAGAGAGAGAGGACAGTGGATAGAGTCTGAAACCAGGGAGAGAGAGAGGACAGTGGATAGAGTCAGAAACCAGAGAGAGAGAGAGGACAGTGGATAGAGTCAGAAACCAGAGAGAGAGGACAGTGGATAGAGTCAGAAACCAGAGAGAGAGGACAGTGGATAGAGTCAGAAACCAGAGAGAGAGAGGACAGTGGATAGAGTCAGAAACCAGAGAGAGAGAGGACAGTGGATAGAGTCAGAAACCAGAGAGAGAGAGAGGACAGTGGAACCAGAGAGAGAGAGGACAGTGGATAGAGTCTGAAACCAGAGAGAGAGAGAGAGGACAGTGGATAGAGTCAGAAACCAGAGAGAGAGAGGACAGTGGATAGAGTCAGAAACCAGAGAGAGAGAGAGGACAGTGGATAGAGTCTGAAACCAGAGAGAGAGAGAGGACAGTGGATAGAGTCAGAAACCAGAGAGAGAGAGGACAGTGGATAGAGTCAGAAACCAGAGAGAGAGAGGACAGTGGATAGAGTCTGAAACCAGAGAGAGAGAGAGGACAGTGGATAGAGTCGGAAACCAGAGAGAGAGGACAGTGGATAGAGTCAGAAACCAGAGAGAGAGAGAGGACAGTGGAAAGAGTCTGAAACCAGAGAGAGAGAGAGGACAGTGGATAGAGTCTGAAACCAGAGAGAGAGGGGACAGTGGATAGAGTCTGAAACCAGAGAGAGAGAGAGGACAGTGGATAGAGTCAGAAACCAGGGAGAGAGAGGACAGTGGATAGAGTCAGAAACCAGAGAGAGAGAGAGGACAGTGGATAGAGTCAGAAACCAGAGAGAGAGAGAGGACAGTGGATAGAGTCAGAAACCAGAGAGAGAGAGGGGACAGTGGATAGAGTCAGAAACCAGAGAGAGAGAGAGGACAGTGGATAGAGTCAGAAACCAGAGAGAGAGAGAGGACAGTGGATAGAGTCTGAAACCAGAGAGAGAGAGAGGACAGTGGATAGAGTCTGAAACCAGAGAGAGAGAGAGAGGACAGTGGATAGAGTCAGAAACCAGAGAGAGAGAGAGGACAGTGGATAGAGTCAGAAACCAGAGAGAGAGAGGACAGTGGATAGAGTCTGAAACCAGAGAGAGAGAGAGAGGACAGTGGATAGAGTCAGAAACCAGAGAGAGAGAGGACAGTGGATAGAGTCTGAAACCAGAGAGAGAGAGAGAGGACAGTGGATAGAGTCAGAAACCAGAGAGAGAGAGGACAGTGGATAGAGTCTGAAACCAGAGAGAGAGAGAGAGGACAGTGGATAGAGTCAGAAACCAGAGAGAGAGAGGACAGTGGATAGAGTCTGAAACCAGAGAGAGAGAGAGGACAGTGGATAGAGTCTGAAACCAGAGAGAGAGAGAGAGGACAGTGGATAGAGTCAGAAACCAGAGAGAGAGAGGACAGTGGATAGAGTCTGAAACCAGAGAGAGAGAGAGGACAGTGGATAGAGTCAGAAACCAGAGAGAGAGAGGACAGTGGATAGAGTCAGAAACCTGAGAGAGAGAGGACAGTGGATAGAGTCAGAAACCAGAGAGAGAGAGGGGACAGTGGATAGAGTCAGAAACCAGAGAGAGAGAGGGGACAGTGGATAGAGTCAGAAACCAGAGAGAGAGAGAGGACAGTGGATAGAGTCAGAAACCAGAGAGAGAGAGAGGACAGTGGATAGAGTCAGAAACCAGAGAGAGAGAGAGGACAGTGGATAGAGTCAGAAACCAGAGAGAGAGGACAGTGGAAAGAGTCTGAAACCAGAGAGAGAGGACAGTGGATAGAGTCTGAAACCAGAGACAGAGAGAGGACAGTGGATAGAGTCAGAAACCAGAGAGAGAGGACAGTGGATAGAGTCAGAAACTAGAGAGAGAGAGAGGACAGTGGATAGAGTCTGAAACCAGGGAGAGAGAGAGGACAGTGGATAGAGTCAGAAACCAGAGAGAGAGAGAGGACAGTGGATAGAGTCAGAAACCAGAGAGAGAGGACAGTGGATAGAGTCAGAAACCAGAGAGAGAGGACAGTGGATAGAGTCAGAAACCAGAGAGAGAGAGGACAGTGGATAGAGTCAGAAACCAGAGAGAGAGAGGACAGTGGATAGAGTCAGAAACCAGAGAGAGAGAGAGGACAGTGGATAGAGTCAGAAACCAGAGAGAGAGAGGGGACAGTGGATAGAGTCAGAAACCAGAGAGAGAGAGAGGACAGTGGATAGAGTCAGAAACCAGAGAGAGAGAGAGGACAGTGGATAGAGTCTGAAACCAGAGAGAGAGAGGGACAGTGGATAGAGTCAGAAACCAGAGAGAGAGAGGACAGTGGATAGAGTCAGAAACCAGAGAGAGAGAGAGGACAGTGGATAGAGTCAGAAACCAGAGAGAGAGAGGACAGTGGATAGAGTCTGAAACCAGAGAGAGAGAGAGAGGACAGTGGATAGAGTCAGAAACCAGAGAGAGAGAGGACAGTGGATAGAGTCTGAAACCAGAGAGAGAGAGAGAGGACAGTGGATAGAGTCAGAAACCAGAGAGAGAGAGGACAGTGGATAGAGTCTGAAACCAGAGAGAGAGAGAGAGGACAGTGGATAGAGTCAGAAACCAGAGAGAGAGAGGACAGTGGATAGAGTCTGAAACCAGAGAGAGAGAGAGACAGTGGATAGAGTCTGAAACCAGAGAGAGAGAAGACAGTGGATAGAGTCTGAAACCAGAGAGAGAGAGGACAGTGGATAGAGTCAGAAACCAGAGAGAGAGAGAGGACAGTGGATAGAGTCTGAAACCAGAGAGAGAGAGAGAGGACAGTGGATAGAGTCAGAAACCAGAGAGAGAGAGGACAGTGGATAGAGTCTGAAACCAGAGAGAGAGAGAGGACAGTGGATAGAGTCAGAAACCAGAGAGAGAGAGGACAGTGGATAGAGTCAGAAACCTGAGAGAGAGAGGACAGTGGATAGAGTCAGAAACCAGAGAGAGAGAGAGGACAGTGGATAGAGTCAGAAACCAGAGAGAGAGAGAGGACAGTGGATAGAGTCAGAAACCAGAGAGAGAGAGAGGACAGTGGATAGAGTCAGAAACCAGAGAGAGAGAGAGGACAGTGGATAGAGTCAGAAACCAGAGAGAGAGAGGACAGTGGATAGAGTCAGAAACCAGAGAGAGAGAGGACAGTGGATAGAGTCTGAAACCAGAGAGAGAGAGAGAGGACAGTGGATAGAGTCAGAAACCAGAGAGAGAGAGGACAGTGGATAGAGTCTGAAACCAGAGAGAGAGAGAGGACAGTGGATAGAGTCAGAAACCAGAGAGAGAGAGGACAGTGGATAGAGTCTGAAACCAGAGAGAGAGAGAGGACAGTGGATAGAGTCAGAAACCAGAGAGAGAGAGGACAGTGGATAGAGTCAGAAACCAGAGAGAGAGAGAGGACAGTGGATAGAGTCAGAAACCAGAGAGAGAGAGGACAGTGGATAGAGTCTGAAACCAGAGAGAGAGAGAGGACAGTGGATAGAGTCTGAAACCAGAGAGAGAGAGGACAGTGGATAGAGTCAGAAACCAGAGAGAGAGAGAGGACAGTGGATAGAGTCAGAAACCAGAGAGAGAGAGGACAGTGGATAGAGTCTGAAACCAGAGAGAGAGAGAGGACAGTGGATAGAGTCAGAAACCAGAGAGAGAGAGGACAGTGGATAGAGTCTGAAACCAGAGAGAGAGAGAGAGGACAGTGGATAGAGTCAGAAACCAGAGAGAGAGAGGACAGTGGATAGAGTCTGAAACCAGAGAGAGAGAGAGGACAGTGGATAGAGTCAGAAACCAGAGAGAGAGAGGACAGTGGATAGAGTCTGAAACCAGAGAGAGAGAAGACAGTGGATAGAGTCAGAAACCAGAGAGAGAGAGGACAGTGGATAGAGTCTGAAACCAGAGAGAGAGAGGACAGTGGATAGAGTCAGAAACCAGAGAGAGAGAGAGGACAGTGGATAGAGTCTGAAACCAGAGAGAGAGAGAGAGGACAGTGGATAGAGTCAGAAACCAGAGAGAGAGAGCGACAGTGGATAGAGTCTGAAACCAGAGAGAGAGAGAGGACAGTGGATAGAGTCAGAAACCAGAGAGAGAGAGGACAGTGGATAGAGTCAGAAACAACATGAGAGAGAGAGGACAGTGGATAGAGTCAGAAACCACAGAGAGAGAGAGAGGACAGTGGATAGAGTCAGAAACCAGAGAGAGAGAGAGGACAGTGGATAGAGTCAGAAACCAGAGAGAGAGAGAGGACAGTGGATAGAGTCAGAAACCAGAGAGAGAGGACAGTGGATAGAGTCAGAAACCAGAGAGAGAGAGGACAGTGGATAGAGTCTGAAACCAGAGAGAGAGAGAGGACAGTGGATAGAGTCAGAAACCAGAGAGAGAGAGGACAGTGGATAGAGTCTGAAACCAGAGAGAGAGAGAGGACAGTGGATAGAGTCAGAAACCAGAGAGAGAGAGGACAGTGGATAGAGTCAGAAACCTGAGAGAGAGAGGACAGTGGATAGAGTCAGAAACCAGAGAGAGAGAGAGGACAGTGGATAGAGTCAGAAACCAGAGAGAGAGAGAGGACAGTGGATAGAGTCAGAAACCAGAGAGAGAGAGGACAGTGGATAGAGTCAGAAACCAGAGAGAGAGAGAGGACAGTGGATAGAGTCAGAAACCAGAGAGAGAGAGGACAGTGGATAGAGTCTGAAACCAGAGAGAGAGAAGACAGTGGATAGAGTCAGAAACCAGAGAGAGAGAGGACAGTGGATAGAGTCAGAAACCAGGGAGAGAGAGGACAGTGGATAGAGTCTGAAACCAGAGAGAGAGGACAGTGGATAGAGTCAGAAACCAGAGAGAGAGAGAGGACAGTGGATAGAGTCAGAAACCAGAGAGAGAGAGGACAGTGGATAGAGTCTGAAACCAGAGAGAGAGAAGACAGTGGATAGAGTCAGAAACCAGAGAGAGAGAGGACAGTGGATAGAGTCAGAAACCAGGGAGAGAGAGGACAGTGGATAGAGTCTGAAACCAGAGAGAGAGGACAGTGGATAGAGTCAGAAACCAGAGAGAGAGGACAGTGGATAGAGTCTGAAACCAGAGAGAGAGACGGGACAGTGGATAGAGTCTGAAACCAGAGAGAGAGAGGACAGTGGATAGAGTCAAAAACCAGAGAGAGAGAGGACAGTGGATAGAGTCTGAAACCAGAGACAGAGAGAGGACAGTGGATAGAGTCAGAAACCAGAGAGAGAGAGGACAGTGGATAGAGTCAGAAACCAGGGAGAGAGAGGACAGTGGATAGAGTCTGAAACCAGAGAGAGAGGACAGTGGATAGAGTCAGAAACCAGAGAGAGAGGACAGTGGATAGAGTCTGAAACCAGAGAGAGAGACGGGACAGTGGATAGAGTCTGAAACCAGAGAGAGAGAGGACAGTGGATAGAGTCTGAAACCAGAGAGAGAGAGGACAGTGGATAGAGTCTGAAACCAGAGACAGAGAGAGGACAGTGGATAGAGTCAGAAACCAGAGAGAGAGGACAGTGGATAGAGTCTGAAACCAGAGAGAGAGGACAGTGGATAGAGTCTGAAACCAGAGACAGAGAGAGGACAGTGGATAGAGTCAGAAACCAGAGAGAGAGGACAGTGGATAGAGTCAGAAACTAGAGAGAGAGAGAGGACAGTGGATAGAGTCTGAAACCAGGGAGAGAGAGAGGACAGTGGATAGAGTCAGAAACCAGAGAGAGAGGACAGTGGATAGAGTCAGAAACCAGAGAGAGAGGACAGTGGATAGAGTCAGAAACCAGAGAGAGAGAGGACAGTGGATAGAGTCAGAAACCAGAGAGAGAGAGGACAGTGGAACCAGAGAGAGAGAGGACAGTGGATAGAGTCTGAAACCAGAGAGAGAGAGAGAGGACAGTGGATAGAGACAGAAACCAGAGAGAGAGAGGACAGTGGATAGAGTCAGAAACCAGAGAGAGAGAGAGGACAGTGGATAGAGTCTGAAACCAGAGAGAGAGAGAGGACAGTGGATAGAGTCAGAAACCAGAGAGAGAGAGGACAGTGGATAGAGTCAGAAACCAGAGAGAGAGAGGACAGTGGATAGAGTCTGAAACCAGAGAGAGAGAGAGGACAGTGGATAGAGTCGGAAACCAGAGAGAGAGGACAGTGGATAGAGTCAGAAACCAGAGAGAGAGAGAGGACAGTGGATAGAGTCTGAAACCAGAGAGAGAGAGGACAGTGGATAGAGTCAGAAACCAGAGAGAGAGAGGACAGTGGATAGAGTCAGAAACCAGAGAGAGAGAGAGGACAGTGGATAGAGTCAGAAACCAGAGAGAGAGA
>NW_027077317.1:0-63000 GCF_963930695.1 Labrus bergylta | reverse complement strand
AAAATTTTCAACTTTTTGAAACCAAAATCTTTTCATGAAAATGTTCAACTTTTTTGAAGCCGAAATCTTTTCATGAAAATGTTCAACTTTTTTGAAGCCGAGATCTTTTCATGAAAATTTTCAACGTTTTGAAGCCGAGATCTTTTCATGAAAATTTTCAACTTTTTTGAAGCCGAAATCTTTTCATGAAAATGTTCAACTTTTTTGAAGCCGAAATCTTTTCATGAAAATGATCCATTTTTTTGAAGCCGAAATCTTTTCATGAAAATCTTAGACTTTTTTGAAGTCGAAATCTTTTCATGTAAATTTTCAACTTTTTTGAAGCCCAAATCTTTTCATGAAAATGTTCAATTTTTTTGAAGCCGAAATACTTCATGAAAATTTTCAACTTTTTTTAAGCCGAAATCTTTTCATGAAAATTTTCAACTTTTTTCAAGTCGAAATCTTTTCATGAAAATGATCCATTTTTTTGAAGCCGAAATCTTTTCATGAAAATTTTCAACTTTTTGAAAAAATAATCTTTTCATGAAAATTTTCAACTTTTTTGAAGCCGAAATCTTTTCATGAAAATTTTCAACTTTTTTGAAGCCGAAATCTTTTCATGAAAATGATCCATTTTTTTGAAGCCGAAATCTTTTCATGAAAATTTTCAACTTTTTGAAAAAATAATCTTTTCATGAAAATTTTCAACTTTTTTGAAGCCGAAATCTTTTCATGAAAATTTTCAACTTTTTTGAAGCCGAAATCTTTTCATGAAAATGGTCAACTTTTTTGAAGCCGAAATCTTTTCATGAAAATTTTCAACTTTTTGAAGCCGAAATCTTTTCATGAAAATTTTCAACTTTTTTGAAGCCGAAATCTTTTCATGAAAATGGTCAACTTTTTTGAAGCCGAAATCTTTTCATGAAAATTTTCAACTTTTTGAAGCCGAAATCTTTTCATGAAAGTTTTCAACTTTTTGAAGCCGAAATACTTCATGAAAATTTCTACTTTTTTTAAAGCCAAAATCCTGTCATGAAAATGTTCAACTTTTTTGAAGCCGAAATCTTTTAATGTAAATTTTCAACTTTTTTCAAGCCGAAATACTTCATGAAAATGTTCAACTTTTTTGAAGCCGAAATCTTTTCATGAAAATGTTCAACTTTTTGAAACCGAAATCTTTTCATGAAAATTTTCAACTTTTTTGAAGCCGAGATCTTTTCATGAAAATTTTCAACGTTTTGAAGCCGAAATCTTTTCATGAAAATGTTCAACTTTTTTGAAGCAGAAATCTTTTCATGAAAATGTTCAACTTTTTTGAATCCGAAATCTTTTCATGAAAATCTTCGACTTTTTTGAAGTCGAAATAGTTCATGAAAGTTTTCAACCTTTTTGAAGCTGAAATCTTTTCATGAAAATTTTCAACTTTTTGAAACCAAAATCTTTTCATGAAAATTTTCAACTTTTTTGAAGCCGAAATCTTTTCATGAAAGTTTTCAACTTTTTGAAGCCGAAATACTTCATGAAAATTTCTACTTTTTTTAAAGCCAAAATCCTGTCATGAAAATGTTCAACTTTTTTGAAGCCGAAATCTTTTAATGTAAATTTTCAACTTTTTTCAAGCCGAAATACTTCATGAAAATGTTCAACTTTTTTGAAGCCGAAATCTTTTCATGAAAATGGTCAACTTTTTTGAAGCCGAAATCTTTTCATGAAAATTTTCAACTTTTTTGAAGCAGAAATCTTTTCATGAAAATCTTAGACTTGTTTGAAGCAGAAATCTTTTCATGAAAATTTTAAACTTTTTTGAAGCCGAAATCTTTTCATGAAAATGTTCAACTTTTTGAAGCCGAAATCTTTTCATGAAAATTTTCAACTTTTTTGAAGCAGAAATCTTTTCATGAAAATCTTAGACTTGTTTGAAGCAGAAATCTTTTCATGAAAATGTTCAACTTTTTTGAAGCAGAAATCTTTTCATGAAAATCTTCAACTTTTTTGCAGCCGAAATACTTCATGAAAATGGTCAACTTTTTTGAAGCCGAAATCTTTTAATGAAAATCTTCGACTTTTTTGCAGCCGAAATACTTCATGAAAATGGTCAACTTTTTTGAAGCCGAAATCTTTTCATGAAAATTTTCAACTTTTTGAAACCAAAATCTTTTCATGAAAATTTTCAACTTTTTTGAAGCCGAAATCTTTTCATGAAAATTTCCAACTTTTTTGAAGCCGAAATCTTTTCATGAAAATGTTCAACTTTTTTGAAGCAGAAATCTTTTCATGAAAATCTTCGACTTTTTTGAAGCCGAAATAGTTCATGAAAGTTTTCAACCTTTTTGAAGCCGAAATACTTTATGAAAATTTCAACTTTTTTTAAAGCCAAAATCCTGTCATGAAAATTTTCAACTTTTTTGAAGCAGAAATCTTTTCATGAAAATCTTCAACTTTTTTGAAGCCGAAATCTTTTCATGAAAATTTTCAACTTTTTGAAGTAGAAATCTTTTCATGAAAATTTTCAACTTTTTTGAAGCCGAAATACTTCATGAAAGTTTTCAACCTTTTTGAAGCCGAAATCTTTTAATGTAAATTTTCAACTTTTTTCAAGCCGAAATACTTCATGAAAATGTTCAACTTTTTTGATGCCGAAATCTTTTCATGAAAATGTTCAACTTTTTTGAAGCCGAAATCTTTTCATGAAAATTTTCAACTTTTTGAAACCAAAATCTTTTCATGAAAATTTTCAACTTTTTTGAAGCCGAAATCTTTTCATGAAAATTTTCAACTTTTTTGAAGCCGAAATCTTTTCATGAAAATGTTCAACTTCTTTGAAGCAGAAATCTTTTCATGAAAATCTTCGACTTTTTTGCAGCCGAAATACTTCATGAAAATGTTCAACTTTTTTGAAGCCGAAATCTTTTCATGAAAATCTTCGCCTTTTTTGAAGTCGAAATAGTTCATGAAAGTTTTCAACCTTTTTGAAGCTGAAATCTTTTCATGAAAATTTTCAACTTTTTGAAACCAAAATCTTTTCATGAAAATTTTCAACTTTTTTGAAGCCGAAATCTTTTCATGAAAATTTTCAACTTTTTGAAACCGAAATCTTTTCATGAAAATTTTCAACTTTTTGAAGCCGAAATCTTTTCATGAAAATTTTCAACTTTTTTGAAGCCGAAATCTTTTCATGAAAATTTTCAACTTTTTTGAAGCAGAAATCTTTTCATGAAAATGTTCAACTTTTTTGAAGCCGAAATCTTTTCATGAAAATGTTCGACTTTTTTGAAGTCGAAATAGTTCATGAAAGTTTTCAACTTTTTGAAGCTGAAATCTTTTCATGAAAATTTTCAACTTTTTGAAACCAAAATCTTTTCATGAAAATGTTCAACTTTTTTGAAGCCGAAATCTTTTCATGAAAATGGTCAACTTTTTTGAAGCCGAAATCTTTTCATGAAAATTTTCAACTTTTTGAAGCAGAAATCTTTTCATGAAAATCTTCAACTTTTTGAAGTAGAAATCTTTTCATGAAAATTTTCAACTTTTTTGAAGCCGAAATACTTCATGAAAGTTTTTGACTTTTTTGAAGCCGAAATCTTTTAATGTAAATTTTCAACTTTTTTCAAGCCGAAATACTTCATGAAAATGTTCAACTTTTTTGAAGCCGAAATCTTTTCATGAAAATGGTCAACTTTTTTGAAGCCGAAATCTTTTCATGAAAATGTTCAACTTTTTTGAAGCAGAAATCTTTTCATGAAAATCTTCGACTTTTTTGCAGCCGAAATACTTCATGAAAATGTTCAACTTTTTTGAAGCCGAAATCTTTTCATGAAAATCTTCGACTTTTTTGAAGTCGAAATAGTTCATGAAAGTTTTCATCCTTTTTGAAGCTGAAATCTTTTCATGAAAATTTTCAACTTTTTGAAACTAAAATCTTTTCATGAAAATGTTCAACTTTTTTGAAGCCGAAATCTTTTCATGAAAATGTTCAACTTTTTTGAAGCCGAAATCTTTTCATGAAAATTTTCAACTTTTTTGAAGCCGAAATCTTTTCATGAAAATGGTCAACTTTATTGAAGCCGAAATCTTTTCATGAAAATGGTCAACTTCTTTGAAGTCGAAATCTTTTCATGAAAATTTTCAACTTTTTGAAGCCGAAATCTTTTCATGAAAATTTTCAACTTTTTTGAAGACGAAATCTTTTCATGAAAATGTTCAACTTTTTTGAATCCGAAATCTTTTCATGAAAATGTTCAACTTTTTTGAATCCGAAATCTTTTCATGAAAATCTTCGACTTTTTTGAAGTCGAAATAGTTCATGAAAGTTTTCAACCTTTTTGAAGCTGAAATCTTTTCATGAAAATTTTCAACTTTTTGAAACCAAAATCTTTTCATGAAAATTTTCAACTTTTTTGAAGCCGAAATCTTTTCATGAAAGTTTTCAACTTTTTGAAGCCGAAATACTTCATGAAAATTTCTACTTTTTTTAAAGCCAAAATCCTGTCATGAAAATGTTCAACTTTTTTGAAGCCGAAATACTTCATGAAAGTTTTAGACTTTTTTGAAGCCGAAATCTTTTAATGTAAATTTTCAACTTTTTTCAAGCCGAAATACTTCATGAAAATGTTCAACTTTTTTGAAGCCGAAATCTTTTCATGAAAATGGTCAACTTTTTTGAAGCCGAAATCTTTTCATGAAAATTTTCAACTTTTTTGAAGCAGAAATCTTTTCATGAAAATCTTAGACTTGTTTGAAGCAGAAATCTTTTCATGAAAATTTTAAACTTTTTTGAAGCCGAAATCTTTTCATGAAAATGTTCAACTTTTTGAAGCCGAAATCTTTTCATGAAAATTTTCAACTTTTTTGAAGCAGAAATCTTTTCATGAAAATCTTAGACTTGTTTGAAGCAGAAATCTTTTCATGAAAATGTTCAACTTTTTTGAAGCAGAAATCTTTTCATGAAAATCTTCGACTTTTTTGCAGCCAAAATACTTCATGAAAATGGTCAACTTTTTTGAAGCCGAAATCTTTTCATGAAAATCTTCGACTTTTTTGCAGCCGAAATACTTCATGAAAATGGTCAACTTTTTTGAAGCCGAAATCTTTTCATGAAAATTTTCAACTTTTTGAAACCAAAATCTTTTCATGAAAATTTTCAACTTTTTTGAAGCCGAAATCTTTTCATGAAAATTTCCAACTTTTTTGAAGCCGAAATCTTTTCATGAAAATTTTCAACTTTTTTGAAGCAGAAATCTTTTCATGAAAATCTTCGACTTTTTTGAAGCCGAAATAGTTCATGAAAGTTTTCAACCTTTTTGAAGCCGAAATACTTTATGAAAATTTCAACTTTTTTTAAAGCCAAAATCCTGTCATGAAAATTTTCAACTTTTTTGAAGCAGAAATCTTTTCATGAAAATCTTCAACTTTTTTGAAGCCGAAATCTTTTCATGAAAATTTTCAACTTTTTGAAGTAAAAATCTTTTCATGAAAATTTTCAACTTTTTTGAAGCCGAAATACTTCATGAAAGTTTTCAACCTTTTTGAAGCCGAGATCTTTTAATGTAAATTTTCAACTTTTTTCAAGCCGAAATACTTCATGAAAATGTTCAACTTTTTTGAAGCCGAAATCTTTTCATGAAAATGTTCAACTTTTTGAAGCCGAAATCTTTTCATGAAAATTTTCAACTTTTTTGAAGCAGAAATCTTTTCATGAAAATCTTAGACTTGTTTGAAGCAGAAATCTTTTCATGAAAATGTTCAACTTTTTTGAATCCGAAATCTTTTCATGAAAATCTTCGACTTTTTTGAAGTCGAAATAGTTCATGAAAGTTTTCAACCTTTTTGAAGCTGAAATCTTTTCATGAAAATTTTCAACTTTTTGAAACCAAAATCTTTTCATGAAAATTTTCAACTTTTTTGAAGCCGAAATCTTTTCATGAAAGTTTTCAACTTTTTGAAGCCGAAATACTTCATGAAAATTTCTACTTTTTTTAAAGCCAAAATCCTGTCATGAAAATGTTCAACTTTTTTGAAGCCGAAATCTTTTAATGTAAATTTTCAACTTTTTTCAAGCCGAAATACTTCATGAAAATGTTCAACTTTTTTGAAGCCGAAATCTTTTCATGAAAATGGTCAACTTTTTTGAAGCCGAAATCTTTTCATGAAAATTTTCAACTTTTTTGAAGCAGAAATCTTTTCATGAAAATCTTAGACTTGTTTGAAGCAGAAATCTTTTCATGAAAATTTTAAACTTTTTTGAAGCCGAAATCTTTTCATGAAAATGTTCAACTTTTTGAAGCCGAAATCTTTTCATGAAAATTTTCAACTTTTTTGAAGCCGAAATCTTTTCATGAAAATCTTAGACTTGTTTGAAGCAGAAATCTTTTCATGAAAATGTTCAACTTTTTTGAAGCAGAAATCTTTTCATGAAAATCTTCAACTTTTTTGCAGCCGAAATACTTCATGAAAATGGTCAACTTTTTTGAAGCCGAAATCTTTTAATGAAAATCTTCGACTTTTTTGCAGCCGAAATACTTCATGAAAATGGTCAACTTTTTTGAAGCCGAAATCTTTTCATGAAAATTTTCAACTTTTTGAAACCAAAATCTTTTCATGAAAATTTTCAACTTTTTTGAAGCCGAAATCTTTTCATGAAAATTTCCAACTTTTTTGAAGCCGAAATCTTTTCATGAAAATGTTCAACTTTTTTGAAGCAGAAATCTTTTCATGAAAATCTTCGACTTTTTTGAAGCCGAAATAGTTCATGAAAGTTTTCAACCTTTTTGAAGCCGAAATACTTTATGAAAATTTCAACTTTTTTTAAAGCCAAAATCCTGTCATGAAAATTTTCAACTTTTTTGAAGCAGAAATCTTTTCATGAAAATCTTCAACTTTTTTGAAGCCGAAATCTTTTCATGAAAATTTTCAACTTTTTGAAGTAGAAATCTTTTCATGAAAATTTTCAACTTTTTTGAAGCCGAAATACTTCATGAAAGTTTTCAACCTTTTTGAAGCCGAAATCTTTTAATGTAAATTTTCAACTTTTTTCAAGCCGAAATACTTCATGAAAATGTTCAACTTTTTTGATGCCGAAATCTTTTCATGAAAATGTTCAACTTTTTTGAAGCCGAAATCTTTTCATGAAAATTTTCAACTTTTTGAAACCAAAATCTTTTCATGAAAATTTTCAACTTTTTTGAAGCCGAAATCTTTTCATGAAAATTTTCAACTTTTTTGAAGCCGAAATCTTTTCATGAAAATGTTCAACTTCTTTGAAGCAGAAATCTTTTCATGAAAATCTTCGACTTTTTTGCAGCCGAAATACTTCATGAAAATGTTCAACTTTTTTGAAGCCGAAATCTTTTCATGAAAATCTTCGCCTTTTTTGAAGTCGAAATAGTTCATGAAAGTTTTCAACCTTTTTGAAGCTGAAATCTTTTCATGAAAATTTTCAACTTTTTGAAACCAAAATCTTTTCATGAAAATTTTCAACTTTTTTGAAGCCGAAATCTTTTCATGAAAATTTTCAACTTTTTGAAACCGAAATCTTTTCATGAAAATTTTCAACTTTTTGAAGCCGAAATCTTTTCATGAAAATTTTCAACTTTTTTGAAGCCGAAATCTTTTCATGAAAATTTTCAACTTTTTTGAAGCAGAAATCTTTTCATGAAAATGTTCAACTTTTTTGAAGCCGAAATCTTTTCATGAAAATGTTCGACTTTTTTGAAGTCGAAATAGTTCATGAAAGTTTTCAACTTTTTGAAGCTGAAATCTTTTCATGAAAATTTTCAACTTTTTGAAACCAAAATCTTTTCATGAAAATGTTCAACTTTTTTGAAGCCGAAATCTTTTCATGAAAATGGTCAACTTTTTTGAAGCCGAAATCTTTTCATGAAAATTTTCAACTTTTTGAAGCAGAAATCTTTTCATGAAAATCTTCAACTTTTTGAAGTAGAAATCTTTTCATGAAAATTTTCAACTTTTTTGAAGCCGAAATACTTCATGAAAGTTTTTGACTTTTTTGAAGCCGAAATCTTTTAATGTAAATTTTCAACTTTTTTCAAGCCGAAATACTTCATGAAAATGTTCAACTTTTTTGAAGCCGAAATCTTTTCATGAAAATGGTCAACTTTTTTGAAGCCGAAATCTTTTCATGAAAATGTTCAACTTTTTTGAAGCAGAAATCTTTTCATGAAAATCTTCGACTTTTTTGCAGCCGAAATACTTCATGAAAATGTTCAACTTTTTTGAAGCCGAAATCTTTTCATGAAAATCTTCGACTTTTTTGAAGTCGAAATAGTTCATGAAAGTTTTCATCCTTTTTGAAGCTGAAATCTTTTCATGAAAATTTTCAACTTTTTGAAACTAAAATCTTTTCATGAAAATGTTCAACTTTTTTGAAGCCGAAATCTTTTCATGAAAATGTTCAACTTTTTTGAAGCCGAAATCTTTTCATGAAAATTTTCAACTTTTTTGAAGCCGAAATCTTTTCATGAAAATGGTCAACTTTATTGAAGCCGAAATCTTTTCATGAAAATGGTCAACTTCTTTGAAGTCGAAATCTTTTCATGAAAATTTTCAACTTTTTGAAGCCGAAATCTTTTCATGAAAATTTTCAACTTTTTTGAAGACGAAATCTTTTCATGAAAATGTTCAACTTTTTTGAATCCGAAATCTTTTCATGAAAATGTTCAACTTTTTTGAATCCGAAATCTTTTCATGAAAATCTTCGACTTTTTTGAAGTCGAAATAGTTCATGAAAGTTTTCAACCTTTTTGAAGCTGAAATCTTTTCATGAAAATTTTCAACTTTTTGAAACCAAAATCTTTTCATGAAAATTTTCAACTTTTTTGAAGCCGAAATCTTTTCATGAAAGTTTTCAACTTTTTGAAGCCGAAATACTTCATGAAAATTTCTACTTTTTTTAAAGCCAAAATCCTGTCATGAAAATGTTCAACTTTTTTGAAGCCGAAATACTTCATGAAAGTTTTTGACTTTTTTGAAGCCGAAATCTTTTAATGTAAATTTTCAACTTTTTTCAAGCCGAAATCTTTTCATGAAAATTTTCAACTTTTTTGAAGCAGAAATCTTTTCATGAAAATCTTAGACTTGTTTGAAGCAGAAATCTTTTCATGAAAATTTTAAACTTTTTTGAAGCCGAAATCTTTTCATGAAAATGTTCAACTTTTTGAAGCCGAAATCTTTTCATGAAAATTTTCAACTTTTTTGAAGCAGAAATCTTTTCATGAAAATCTTAGACTTGTTTGAAGCAGAAATCTTTTCATGAAAATGTTCAACTTTTTTGAAGCAGAAATCTTTTCATGAAAATCTTCGACTTTTTTGCAGCCAAAATACTTCATGAAAATGGTCAACTTTTTTGAAGCCGAAATCTTTTCATGAAAATCTTCGACTTTTTTGCAGCCGAAATACTTCATGAAAATGGTCAACTTTTTTGAAGCCGAAATCTTTTCATGAAAATTTTCAACTTTTTGAAACCAAAATCTTTTCATGAAAATTTTCAACTTTTTTGAAGCCGAAATCTTTTCATGAAAATTTCCAACTTTTTTGAAGCCGAAATCTTTTCATGAAAATGTTCAACTTTTTTGAAGCAGAAATCTTTTCATGAAAATCTTCGACTTTTTTGAAGCCGAAATAGTTCATGAAAGTTTTCAACCTTTTTGAAGCCGAAATACTTTATGAAAATTTCAACTTTTTTTAAAGCCAAAATCCTGTCATGAAAATTTTCAACTTTTTTGAAGCAGAAATCTTTTCATGAAAATCTTCAACTTTTTTGAAGCCGAAATCTTTTCATGAAAATTTTCAACTTTTTGAAGTAAAAATCTTTTCATGAAAATTTTCAACTTTTTTGAAGCCGAAATACTTCATGAAAGTTTTCAACCTTTTTGAAGCCGAGATCTTTTAATGTAAATTTTCAACTTTTTTCAAGCCGAAATACTTCATGAAAATGTTCAACTTTTTTGATGCCGAAATCTTTTCATGAAAATGTTCAACTTTTTTGAAGCCGAAATCTTTTCATGAAAATTTTCAACTTTTTGAAACCAAAATCTTTTCATGAAAATTTTCAACTTTTTTGAAGCCGAAATCTTTTCATGAAAATCTTCGACTTTTTTGAAGTCGAAATAGTTCATGAAAGTTTTCAACCTTTTTGAAGCTGACATCTTTTCATGAAAATTTTCAACTTTTTGAAACCAAAATCTTTTCATGAAAATTTTCAACTTTTTTGAAGCCGAAATCTTTTCATGAAAATGTTCAACTTTTTTGAAGCCGAAATCTTTTCATGAAAATGGTCAACTTTTTTGAAGCCGAAATCTTTTCATGAAAATTTTCAACTTTTTGAAGCCGAAATCTTTTCATGAAAATTTTCAACTTTTTTGAAGCAGAAATCTTTTCATGAAAATCTTAGACTTTTTTGAAGCAGAAATCTTTTCATGAAAATTTTAAACTTTTTTGAAGCCGAAATCTTTTCATGAAAATGTTCAACTTTTTTGAAGCAGAAATCTTTTCATAAAAATCTTCGACTTTTTTGCAGTCGAAATACTTCATGAAAATGTTCAACTTTTTTGAAGCCGAAATCTTTTCATGAAAATCTTCGACTTTTTTGAAGTCGAAATAGTTCATGAAAGTTTTCAACCTTTTTGAAGCTGAAATCTTTTCATGAAAATTTTCAACTTTTTTGAAGCCGAAATCTTTTCATGAAAATTTTCAACTTTTTTGAAGCCGAAATCTTTTCATGAAAATTTTCAACTTTTTGAAACCGAAATCTTTTCATGAAAATTTTCAACTTTTTTGAAGCCGAAATCTTTTCATGAAAATGGTCAACTTTTTTGAATCCGAAATCTTTTCATGAAAATCTTCGACTTTTTTGAAGTCGAAATAGTTCATGAAAGTTTTCAACCTTTTTGAAGCTGACATCTTTTCATGAAAATTTTCAACTTTTTGAAACCAAAATCTTTTCATGAAATTTTTCAACTTTTTTGAAGCCGAAATCTTTTCATGAAAATTTTCAACTTTTTTGAAGCCGAAATCTTTTCATGAAAATGGTCAACTTTTTTGAAGCCGAAATCTTTTCATGAAAATTTTCAACTTTTTGAAGTAGAAATCTTTTCATGAAAATGTTCAACTTTTTTGAAGCCGAAATCTTTTCATGAAAATTTTCAACTTTTTGAAACCAAAATCTTTTCATGAAAATTTTCAACTTTTTTGAAGCCGAAATCTTTTCATGAAAATTTTCAACTTTTTTGAAGCCGAAATCTTTTCATGAAAATGTTCAACTTCTTTGAAGCAGAAATCTTTTCATGAAAATCTTCAACTTTTTTGCAGCCGAAATACTTCATGAAAATGTTCAACTTTTTGAAACCGAAATCTTTTCATGAAAATTTTCAACTTTTTTGAAGCCGAAATCTTTTCATGAAAATGTTCAACTTTTTTGAAGCAGAAATCTTTTCATGAAAATCTTCGACTTTTTTGCAGCCGAAATACTTCATGAAAATGTTCAACTTTTTTGAAGCCGAAATCTTTTCATGAAAATCTTCGACTTTTTTGAAGTCGAAATAGTTCATGAAAGTTTTCATCCTTTTTGAAGCTGAAATCTTTTCATGAAAATTTTCAACTTTTTGAAACTAAAATCTTTTCATGAAAATGTTCAACTTTTTTGAAGCCGAAATCTTTTCATGAAAATGTTCAACTTTTTGAAACCGAAATCTTTTCATGAAAATGTTCAACTTTTTTGAAGCAGAAATCTTTTCATGAAAATCTTCGACTTTTTTGCAGCCGAAATACTTCATGAAAATGTTCAACTTTTTTGAAGCCGAAATCTTTTCATGAAAATCTTCGACTTTTTTGAAGTCGAAATAGTTCATGAAAGTTTTCATCCTTTTTGAAGCTGAAATCTTTTCATGAAAATTTTCAACTTTTTGAAACTAAAATCTTTTCATGAAAATGTTCAACTTTTTTGAAGCCGAAATCTTTTCATGAAAATTTTCAACTTTTTGAAACCAAAATCTTTTCATGAAAATTTTCAACTTTTTTGAAGCCAAAATCTTTTCATGAAAATGGTCAACTTTATTGAAGCCGAAATCTTTTCATGAAAATGGTGAACTTCTTTGAAGCCGAAATCTTTTCATGAAAATTTTCAACTTTTTGAAGCCGAAATCTTTTCATGAAAATTTTCAACTTTTTTGAAGACGAAATCTTTTCATGAAAATGTTCAACTTTTTTGAAGCAGAAATCTTTTCATGAAAATGTTCAACTTTTTTGAATCCGAAATCTTTTCATGAAAATCTTCGACTTTTTTGAAGTCGAAATAGTTCATGAAAGTTTTCAACCTTTTTGAAGCTGAAATCTTTTCATGAAAATTTTCAACTTTTTGAAACCAAAATCTTTTCATGAAAATTTTCAACTTTTTTGAAGCCGAAATCTTTTCATGAAAGTTTTCAACTTTTTGAAGCCGAAATACTTCATGAAAATTTCTACTTTTTTAAAGCCAAAATCCTGTCATGAAAATGTTCAACTTTTTTGAAGCCGAAATACTTCATGAAAGTTTTTGACTTTTTTGAAGCCGAAATCTTTTAATGTAAATTTTCAACTTTTTTCAAGCCGAAATACTTCATGAAAATGTTCAACTTTTTTGAAGCCGAAATCTTTTCATGAAAATGGTCAACTTTTTTGAAGCCGAAATCTTTTCATGAAAATGTTCAACTTTTTTGAAGCAGAAATCTTTTCATGAAAATCTTAGACTTGTTTGAAGCAGAAATCTTTTCATGAAAATTTTAAACTTTTTTGAAGCCGAAATCTTTTCATGAAAATGTTCAACTTTTTGAAGCCGAAATCTTTTCATGAAAATTTTCAACTTTTTTGAAGCAGAAATCTTTTCATGAAAATCTTAGACTTGTTTGAAGCAGAAATCTTTTCATGAAAATTTTAAACTTTTTTGAAGCCGAAATCTTTTCATGAAAATGTTCAACTTTTTTGAAGCAGAAATCTTTTCATGAAAATCTTCGACTTTTTTGCAGCCGAAATACTTCATGAAAATGGTCAACTTTTTTGAAGCCGAAATCTTTTCATGAAAATCTTCGACTTTTTTGCAGCCGAAATACTTCATGAAAATGGTCAACTTTTTTGAAGCCGAAATCTTTTCATGAAAATTTTCAACTTTTTGAAACCAAAATCTTTTCATGAAAATTTTCAACTTTTTTGAAGCCGAAATCTTTTCATGAAAATTTCCAACTTTTTTGAAGCCGAAATCTTTTCATGAAAATGGTCAACTTTTTTGAAGCCGAAATCTTTTCATGAAAAGTTTCAACTTTTTGAAGCCGAAATCTTTTCATGAAAATCTTAGACTTTTTTGAAGCAGAAATCTTTTCATGAAAATTTTCAACTTTTTTGAAGCCGAAATCTTTTCATGAAAATGTTCAACTTTTTTGAAGCAGAAATCTTTTCATAAAAATCTTCGACTTTTTTGCAGCCGAAATACTTCATGAAAATGTTCAACTTTTTTGAAGCCGAAATCTTTTCATGAAAATCTTCGACTTTTTTGAAGTCGAAATAGTTCATGAAAGTTTTCAACCTTTTTGAAGCTGAAATCTTTTCATGAAAATTTTCAACTTTTTGAAACCAAAATCTTTTCATGAAAATTTTCAACTTTTTTGAAGCCGAAATCTTTTCATGAAAATTTTCAACTTTTTGAAACCGAAATCTTTTCATGAAAATTTTCAACTTTTTTGAAGCCGAAATCTTTTCATGAAAATGGTCAACTTTTTTGAAGCAGAAATCTTTTCATGAAAATCTTCGACTTTTTTGAAGCCGAAATAGTTCATGAAAGTTTTCAACCTTTTTGAAGCCGAAATACTTTATGAAAATTTCAACTTTTTTTAAAGCCAAAATCCTGCCATGAAAATTTTCAACTTTTTTGAAGCAGAAATCTTTTCATGAAAATCTTCAACTTTTTTGAAGCCGAAATCTTTTCATGAAAATTTTCAACTTTTTGAAACCAAAATCTTTTCATGAAAATTTTCAACTTTTTCGAAGCCGAAATCTTTTCATGAAAATTTTCAACTTTTTGAAACCGAAATCTTTTCATGAAAATTTTCAACTTTTTGAAGCCGAAGTCTTTTCATGAAAATTTTCAACTTTTTTGAAGCCGAAATCTTTTCATGAAAATGTTCAACTTTTTTGAAGCAGAAATCTTTTCATGAAAATGTTCAACTTTTTGAAGTAGAAATCTTTTCATGAAAATTTTCAACTTTTTTGAAGCCGAAATACTTCATGAAAGTTTTTGACTTTTTTGAAGCCGAAATCTTTTAATGTAAATTTTCAACTTTTTTCAAGCCGAAATACTTCATGAAAATGTTCAACTTTTTTGAAGCCGAAATCTTTTCATGAAAATGGTCAACTTTTTTGAAGCCGAAATCTTTTCATGAAAATTTTCAACTTTTTTGAAGCCGAAATCTTTTCATGAAAATCTTAGACTTGTTTGCAGCCGAAATACTTCATGAACATGTTCAACTTTTTTTTAAGCCGAAATCTTTTCATGAAAATCTTCGACTTTTTTGAAGTCGAAATAGTTCATGAAAGTTTTCAACCTTTTTGAAGCTGAAATCTTTTCATGAAAATGTTCAACTTTTTGAAACCAAAATCTTTTCATGAAAATTTTCAACTTTTTTGAAGCCGAAATCTTTTCATGAAAATGGTCAACTTTTTTGAAGCCGAAATCTTTTCATGAAAATGGTCAACTTTTTTGAAGCCGAAATCTTTTCATGAAAATTTTCAACTTTTTTGAAGCAGAAATCTTTTCATGAAAATCTTCGACTTTTTTGCAGCCGAAATACTTCATGAACATGTTCAACTTTTTTTTAAGCCGAAATCTTTTCATGAAAATCTTCGACTTTTTTGAAGTCGAAATAGTTCATGAAAGTTTTCAACCTTTTTGAAGCTGAAATCTTTTCATGAAAATGGTCAACTTTTTTGAAGCCGAAATCTTTTCATGAAAATTTTCAACGTTTTGAAGCCGAAATCTCTTCATGAAAATGTTCAACTTTTTTGAAGCCGAAATCTTTTCATGAAAATTTTCAACTTTTTGAAACCAAAATCTTTTCATGAAAATTTTCAACTTTTTTGAAGCAGAAATCTTTTCATGAAAATGTTCAACTTTTTTGAAGCAGAAATCTTTTCATGAAAATCTTCGACTTTTTTGAAGCCGAAATAGTTCATGAAAATTTTCAACTTTTTGAAGCTGAAATCTTTTCATGAAAATTTTCAACTTTTTGAAGCCGAAATCTTTTCATGAAAATTTTCAACTTTTTTGAAGCAGAAATCTGTTCATGAAAATCTTCGACTTTTTTGCAGCCGAAATACTTCATGAACATGTTCAACTTTTTTTTAAGCCGAAATCTTTTCATGAAAATCTTCGACTTTTTTGAAGTCGAAATAGTTCATGAAAGTTTTCAACCTTTTTGAAGCTGAAATCTTTTCATGAAAATGTTCAACTTTTTGAAACCAAAATCTTTTCATGAAAATTTTCAACTTTTTTGAAGCCGAAATCTTTTCATGAAAATGGTCAACTTTTTTGAAGCCGAAATCTTTTCATGAAAATTTTCAACGTTTTGAAGCCGAAATCTCTTCATGAAAATGTTCAACTTTTTTGAAGCCGAAATCTTTTCATGAAAATTTTCAACTTTTTGAAACCAAAATCTTTTCATGAAAATTTTCAACTTTTTTGAAGCAGAAATCTTTTCATGAAAATGTTCAACTTTTTTGAAGCAGAAATCTTTTCATGAAAATCTTCGACTTTTTTGAAGCCGAAATAGTTCATGAAAGTTTTCAACCTTTTTGAAGCCGAAATCTTTTCATGAAAATTTTCAACTTTTTGAAGCCGAAATCTTTTCATGAAAATTTTCAACTTTTTTGAAGCAGAAATCTTTTCATGAAAATCTTAGACTTTTTTGAAGCCGAAATCTTTTCATGTAAATTTTCAACTTTTTTGAAGCCGAAATCTTTTCATGAAAATGTTCAAGTTTTTTGAAGCCGAAATCTTTTCATGAAAATGTTCCATTTTTTTGAAGCCGAAATACTTCATGAAAATTTTCAACTTTTTTGAAGCCGAAATACTTCATGAAAATTTTCAACTTTTTTGAAGCCGAAATCTTTTCATGAAAATTTTCAACTTTTTTGAAGCCGAAATCTTTTCATGAAAATGGTCAACTTTTTTGAAGCCAAAATCTTTTCATGAAAATTTTCAACTTTTTGAAACAGAAATCTTTTCATGAAAATTTTCAACTTTTTTGAAGCAGAAATCTTTTCATGAAAATGTTGAACTTTTCTGAAGCCGAAATCTTTTCATGAAAATGGTCAACTTTTTTGAAGCCGAAATCTTTTCATGAAAATTTTCAACTTTTTTGAAGCCGAAATCTTTTCATGAAAATGGTCAACTTTTTTAAAGCCGAAATCTTTTCATGAAAATTTTCAACTTTTTGAAGCCGAAATCTTTTCATGAAAATTTTCAACTTTTTTGAAGCCGAAATCTTTTCATGAAAATTTTCAACTTTTTGAAGCCGAAATCTTTTCATGAAAATGTTCCAATTTTTTGAAGCCGAAATACTTCATGAAAATTTTCAACTTTTTTGAAGTCGAAACCTTTTCATGTAAATTTTCAACTTTTTTGAACCCGAAATCTTTTCATGAAAATGGTCAACTTTTTTGAAGCCGAAATCTTTTCATGAAAATGTTCAACTTTTTTGAAGCCAAAATACTTCATGAAAATTTTCAACTTTTTGAAAACGAAATCTTTTCATGAAAATTTTCAACTTTTTTGAAGCCGAAATCTTTTCATGAAAATTTTCAACATTTTTGATGCCGAAATAGTTCATGAAAATTTTCAACTTTTTTGAAGCCGAAATCTTTTCATGAAAATTTTCAACTTTTTTGAAGTCGAAATAGTTCATGAAAGTTTTCAACTTTTTTGAAGCTGAAATCTTTTCATGAAAATGGTCAACTTTTTGAAGCCGAAATCTTTTCATGAAAATTTTCAACTTTTTTGAAGCAGAAATCTTTTCATGAAAATCTTAGACTTTTTTGAAGCCGAAATCTTTTCATGAAAATTTTCAACTTTTTTGAAGCAGAAATCTTTTCATGAAAATTTTCAACTTTTTTGAAGCCGAAATCTTTTCATGAAAATGGTCAACTTTTTTGAAGCCGAAATCTTTTCATGAAAATTTTCAACTTTTTGAAGCCGAAATCTTTTCATGAAAATGTTCCATTTTTTTGAAGCCGAAATACTTCATGAAAATGTTCCATTTTTTTGAAGCCGAAATACTTCATGAAAATGTTCAACTTTTTTGAAGTCGAAATCTTTTCATGTAAATTTTCAACTTTTTTGAACCCGAAATCTTTTCATGTAAATTTTCAACTTTTTTGAGGCCGAAATCTTTTCATGAAAATGTTCCATTTTTTTGAAGCCGAAACACTTCATGAAAATTTTCAACTTTTTGAAACCAAAATCTTTTCATGAAAATTTTCAACTTTTTTGAAGCCGAAATCTTTTCATGAAAATGTTCAACTTTTTTGAAGCCGAGATATTTTCATGAAAATTTTCAACGTTTTGAAGCCGAAATCTTTTCATGTAAATTTTCAACTTTTTTGAAGCCGAAATCTTTTCATGAAAATTTTCAACATTTTTGATGCCGAAATAGTTCATGAAAATTTTCAACTTTTTTGAAGCCGAAATCTTTTCATGAAAATTTTCAACTTTTTTGAAGCAGAAATCTTTTCATGAAAATCTTCGACTTTTTTGAAGCCGAAATACTTGATGAAAATATTCAACTTTTTTGAAGTCTAAATCTTTTCATGAAAATTTTCAACTTTTTTTGAAGCCGAAATCTTTTCATGAAAATTTTCAACTTTTTTGAAGCCGAAATAGTTCATGAAAATTTTAGACTTTTTTGAAGCCGAAATACTTCATGAAAATTTTCAACTTTTTTGAAACCTAAATCTTTTCATGAAAATTTTCAACTTTTTTGATGCCGAAATAGTTCATGAAAATTTTCAACTTTTTTGAAGCCGAAATCTTTTCATGAAAATGTTCAACTTTTTTGAAGCCGAGATCTTTTCATGAAAATGTTCAACTTTTTTGAAGCTGAAATCTTTTCATGAAAATGTTCAACTTTTTTGAAGCCGAAATCTTTTCATGAAAATTTTCAACTTTTTGAAGCAGAAATCTTATCATGAAAATCTTAGACTTTTTTGAAGTCGAAATCTTTTCATGTAAATTTTCAACTTTTTTGAAGCAGAAATCTTTTCATGAAAATGTTCAACTTTTGTGAAGCCGAAATCTTTTCATGAAAATGATCCATTTTTTTGAAGCCGAAATCTTTTCATGAAAATCTTAGACTTTTTTGAAGTCGAAATCTTTTCATGTAAATTTTCAACTTTTTTGAAGCTGAAATCTTTTCATGAAAATGTTAAAATTTTTTGAAGCCGAAATACTTCATGAAAATTTTCAACTTTTTGAAACCAAAATCTTTTCATGAAAATTTTCAACTTTTTTGAAGCCGAAATCTTTTCATGAAAATTTTCAACTTTTTGAAGCAGAAATCTTTTCATGAAAATCTTAGACTTTTTTGAAGCAGAAATCTTTTCATGAAAATGGTCAACTTTTTTGAAGCCGAAATCTTTTCATGAAAATGGTCAACTTTTTTGAAGCCGAAATCTTTTCATGAACATTTTCAACTTTTTGAAGCCGAAATCTTTTCATGAAAATTTTCAACTTTTTTGAAGCCGAAATCTTTTCATGAAAATCTTAGACTTTTTTGAAGCAGAAATCTTTTCATGTAAATTTTCAACTTTTTTGAAGCCGACATCTTTTCATGAAAATTTTCAACTTTTTTGAAGCTGAAATCTTTTCATGAAAATGTTCAATTTTTTTGAAGCCGAAATACTTTATGAAAATTTTCAACTTTTTGAAACCAAAATCTTTTCATGAAAATTTTCAACTTTTTTGAAGCCGAAATCTTTTCATGAAAATTTTCAACTTTTTTGAAGCTGAAATCTTTTCATGAAAATGGTCAACTTTTTTGAAGCCGAAATCTTTACATGAAAATTTTCAACTTTTTTGAAGCCGAAATCTTTTCATGAAATTTTTCAACTTTTTTGAAGCTGAAATCTTTTAATGAAAATGGTCAACTTTTTTGAAGCCGAAATCTTTTAATGAAAATTTTCAACTTTTCGAAACCAAAATCTTTTCATGTAAATTTTCAACTTTTTTGAAGCAGAAATCTTTTCAAGAAAATGTTCAACTTTTTTGAAGCCGAAATCTTTTCATGAAAATGTTCCATTTTTTTGAAGCCGAAATCTTTTCATGAAAATGGTCAACTTTTTTGAAGCCGAAATCTTTTCATGAAAATTTTCAACTTTTTGAAGCCGAAATCTTTTCATGAAAGTTTTCAACTTTTTGAAGCCGAAATACTTCATGAAAATTTCTACTTTTTTTAAAGCCAAAATCCTGTCATGAAAATGTTCAACTTTTTTGAAGCCGAAATACTTCATGAAAGTTTTTGACTTTTTTGAAGCCGAAATCTTTCAATGTAAATTTTCAACTTTTTTCAAGCCGAAATACTTCATGAAAATGTTCAACTTTTTTGAAGCCGAAATCTTTTCATGAAAATGTTCAACCTTTTTGAAGCTGAAATCTTTTCATGAAAATTTTCAACTTTTTGAAACCAAAATCTTTTCATGAAATTTTTCAACTTTTTTGAAGCCGAAATCTTTTCATGAAAATTTTCAACTTTTTTGAAGCCGAAATCTTTTCATGAAAATAGTCAACTTTTTTGAAGCATAAATCTTTTCATGAAAATCTTAGACTTTTTTGAAGATGAAATCTTTTCATGAAAATTTTCAACTTTTTTGAAGCCGAAATCTTTTCATGAAAATTTTCAACTTTTTTGAAGCCGAAATCTTTTCATGAAAATGTTCCATTTTTTTGAAGCCGAAATCTTTTCATGAAAATGGTCAACTTTTTTGAAGCCGAAATCTTTTCATGAAAATTTTCCATTTTTTTGAAGCCGAAATCTTTTCATGAAAATGGTCAACTTTTTTGAAGCCGAAATCTTTTCATGAAAATTTTCAACTTTTTGAATCCGAAATCTTTTCATGAAAATTTTCAACTTTTTTGAAGCAGAAATCTTTTCATGAAAATCTTAGACTTTTTTGAAGTCGAAATCTTTTCATGAAAATGGTCAACTTTTTTGAAGCCGAAATCTTTTCATGAAAAAGATCCATTTTTTTGAAGCAGAAATCTTTTCATGAAAATGGTCAACTTTTTTGAAGCCGAAATCTTTTCATGAAAATTTTCAACTTTTTGAAACCAAAATCTTTTCATGAAAATTTTCAACTTTTTTGAAGCCGAAATCTTTTCATGAAAATAGTCAACTTTTTTGAAGCATAAATCTTTTCATGAAAATCTTAGACTTTTTTGAAGATGAAATCTTTTCATGAAAATTTTCAACTTTTTTGAAGCCGAAATCTTTTCATGAAAATAGTCAACTTTTTTGAAGCATAAATCTTTTCATGAAAATCTTAGACTTTTTTGAAGATGAAATCTTTTCATGAAAATGTTCCATTTTTTTGAAGCCGAAATCTTTTCATGAAAATGGTCAACTTTTTTGAAGCCGAAATCTTTTCATGAAAATTTTCCATTTTTTTGAAGCCGAAATCTTTTCATGAAAATGGTCAACTTTTTTGAAGCCGAAATCTTTTCATGAAAATTTTCAACTTTTTGAATCCGAAATCTTTTCATGAAAATTTTCAACTTTTTTGAAGCAGAAATCTTTTCATGAAAATCTTAGACTTTTTTGAAGTCGAAATCTTTTCATGAAAATGGTCAACTTTTTTGAAGCCGAAATCTTTTCATGAAAAAGATCCATTTTTTTGAAGCAGAAATCTTTTCATGAAAATGGTCAACTTTTTTGAAGCCGAAATCTTTTCATGAAAATTTTCAACTTTTTGAAGCCGAAATCTTTTCATGAAAATCTTAGAGTTTTTTGAAGCAGAAATCTTTTCATGAAAATTTTAAACTTTTTTGAAGCCGAAATCTTTTCATGAAAATGTTCAACTTTTTTGAAGTCGAAATCTATTCATGAAAATGTTCAACTTTTTTGAAGCAGAAATCTTTTCATGAAAATGTTCAACTTTTTTGAAGCAGAAATCTTTTCATGAAAATGGTCAACTTTTTTGAAGCCGAAATCTTTTCATGAAAATTTTCAACTTTTTTGAAGCAGAAATCTTTTCATGAAAATCTTCGACTTTTTTGAAGCAGAAATCTTTTCATGAAAATTTTAAACTTTTCTGAAGCCGAAATCTTTTCATGAAAATCTTCGACTTTTTTGAAGCAGAAATCTTTTCATGAAAATTTTAAACTTTTCTGAAGCCGAAATCTTTTCATGAAAATCTTCGACTTTTTTGAAGCAGAAATCTTTTCATTAAAATGTTTAACTTTTTTGAAGCCGAGATCTTTTCATGAAAATTTTCAACTTTTTGAAACCGAAATCTTTTCATGAAAATGTTCAACTTTTTTGAAGCCGAAATCATTTCATGAAAATAGTCAACTTTTTTGAAGCCGAAATCTTTTCATGAAAATTTTCAACTTTTTGAGGCCAAAATCTTTTCATGAAAATTTTCAACTTTTTTGAAGCAGAAATCTTTTCATGAAAATCTTAGACTTTTTTGAAGTCGAAATCTTTTCATGCAAATTTTCAACTTTTTTGAAGCAGAAATCTTTTCATGAAAATGTTCAACTTTTTTGATGCCGAAATCTTTTCATGAAAATTTTCAACTTTTTTGAAGCCGAAATCTTTTCATGAAAATTTTCAACTTTTTGAAGCCGAAATCTTTTCATGAAAATTTTCAACTTTTTTGAAGCCGAAATCTTTTCATGAAAATTTTCAACTTTTTGAAGCCGAAATCTTTTCATGAAAATTTTCAACTTTTTTGAAGCAGAAATCTTTTCATGAAAATCTTAGTCTTTTTTGAAGTCGAAATCTTTTCATGAAAATTTTCAACTTTTTGAAGCCGAAATCTTTTCATGAAAATTTTCAACTTTTTTGAAGCAGAAATCTTTTCATGAAAATCTTAGACTTTTTTGAAGTCGAAATCTTTTCATGTAAATTTTCAACTTTTTTGAAGCAGAAATCTTTTCATGAAAATGTTCAACTTTTTTGAAGCCGAAATCTTTTCATGAAAATGATCCATTTTTTTGAAGCCGAAATCTTTTCATGAAAATGGTCAACTTTTTTGAAGCTGAAATCTTTTCATGAAAATTTTCAACTTTTTGAAGCCGAAATCTTTTCATGAAAATTTTCAACTTTTTTGAAGCAGAAATCTTTTCATGAAAATCTTAGACTTTTTTGAAGTCGAAATCTTTTCATGAAAATTTTCAACTTTTTGAAGCCGAAATCTTTTCATGTAAATTTTCAACTTTTTTGAAGCAGAAATCTTTTCATGAAAATGTTCAACTTTTTTGAAGCAGAAATCTTTTCATGAAAATGATCAATTTTTTTGAAGCAGAAATCTTTTCATGAAAATGGTCAACTTTTTTGAAGCCGAAATCTTTTCATGAAAATTTTCAACTTTTTGAAGCCGAAATCTTTTCATGAAAATTTTCAACTTTTTTGAAGCCGAAATCTTTTCATGAAAATGTTCAACTTTTTTGAAGCCGAAATCTTTTCATGAAAATGATCCATTTTTTTGAAGCCGAAATCTTTTCATGAAAATGTTCAACTTTTTTGAAGCCGAAATCTTTTCATGAAAATGTTCCATTTTTTTGAAGCCGAAATACTTGATGAAAATTTTCAACTTTTTTGAAGCCGAAATCTTTTCATGTAAATTTTCAACTTTTTTTAAACCAAAATCTTTTCATGAAAATTTTCAACTTTTTTGAAGCCGAAATCTTTTCATGAAAATTTTCAACTTTTTTGAAGCCGAAATCTTTTCATGAAAATGTTCAACTTTTTTGAAGCCGAGATCTTTTCATGAAAATTTTCAACTTTTTGAAACCGAAACCTTTAATGAAAATTTTCAACTTTTTTGAAGCAGAAATCTTTTCATGAAAATGGTCAACTTTTTTGAAGCCGAAATCTTTTCATGAAAATTTTCAACTTTTTGAAACCAAAATCTTTTCATGAAAATTTTCAACTTTTTTGAAGCCGAAATCTTTTCATGAAAATTTTCAACTTTTTTGAAGCCGAAATCTTTTCATGAAAATTTTCAACTTTTTTGAAGCTGAAATCTTTTCATGAAAATGGTCAACTTTTTGAAACCGAAATCTTTTCATGAAAATGTTCCATTTTTTTGAAGCCGAAATACTTGATGAAAATTTTCAACTTTTTTGAAGCAGAAATCTTTTCATGTAAATTTTCAACTTTTTTGAAACCAAAATCTTTTCATGAAAATTTTCAACTTTTTTGAAGCCGAAATCTTTTCATGAAAATGTTCAACTTTTTTGAAGCCGAGATCTTTTCATGAAAATTTTCAACTTTTTGAAACCGAAACCTTTAATGAAAATTTTCAACTTTTTTGAAGCCGAAATCTTTTCATGAAAATGGTCAACTTTTTTGAAGCCGAAATCTTTTCATGAAAATTTTCAACTTTTTGAAACCAAAATCTTTTCATGAAAATTTTCAAATTTTTTGAAGCCGAAATCTTTTCATGAAAATTTTCAACTTTTTGAAACCAAAATCTTTTCATGAAAATTTTCAACTTTTTTGAAGCCGAAATCTTTTCATGAAAATGGTCAACATTTTTGAAGCCGAAATCTTTTCATGAAAATTTTCAACTTTTCTGAAGACGAAATCTTTTCATGAAAATGGTCAACTTTTTTGAAGCCAAAATCCAGTCATGAAAATATTCGACTTTTTTGAAGCAGAAATCTTTTCATGAAAATCTTCGACTTTTTTGAAGCCGAAATACTTGATGAAAATATTCAACTTTTTTGAAGCCAAAATCTTTTCATGAAAATTTTCAACTTTTTTGAAGCCGAAATAGTTCATGAAAATTTTAGACTTTTTTGAAGCCGAAATACTTCATGTGAATTTTTTCAACTTTTTTGAAACCTAAATCTTTTCATGAAAATTTTCAACTTTTTTGATGCCGAAATAGTTCATGAAAATTTTCAACTTTTTTGAAGCCTAAATCTTTTCATGAAAATGTTCAACTTTTTTGAAGCCGAAATCTTTTCATGAAAATGTTCCATTTTTTTGAAGCCGAAATACTTCATGAAAATTTTCAACTTTTTTGAAGTCGAAATCTTTTCATGAAAATGTTCAACTTTTTTGAAGCCGAAATCTTTTCATGAAAATTTTCAACTTTTTGAAGCCGAAATCTTTTCATGAAAATTTTCAACTTTTTGAAACCAAAATCTTTTCATGTAAATTTTCAACTTTTTTGAAGCAGAAATCTTTTCATGAAAATGTTCAACTTTTTGAAGCCGAAATCTTTTCATGAAAATTTTCAACTTTTTTGAAGCCAAAATCCTGTCATGAAAATTTTCAACTTTTTTGAAGCAGAAATCTTTTCATGAAAATCTTCGACATTTTTGAAGCCGAAATACTTGATGAAAATATTCAACTTTTTTGAAGTCTAAATCTTTTCATGAAAATTTTCAACTTTTTTGAAGCCGAAATCTTTTTATGAAAATTTTCAACTTTTTTGATGCCGAAATAGTTCATGAAAATTTTCAACTTTTTTGAAGCAGAAATCTTTTCATGAAAATTTTCAACTTTTTTGAAGCCAAAATCCTGTCATGAAAATTTTCAACTTTTTTGAAGCAGAAATCTTTTCATGAAAATCTTCGACATTTTTGAAGCCGAAATACTTGATGAAAATATTCAACTTTTTTGAAGTCTAAATCTTTTCATGAAAATTTTCAACTTTTTTGAAGCCGAAATCTTTTCATGAAAATTTTCAACTTTTTTGAAGCCGAAATAGTTCATGAAATTTTTCGACTTTTTTGAAGCCGAAATACTTCATGAAAATGTTCAACTTTTTTGAAACCTAAATCTTTTCATGAAAATTTTCAACTTTTTTGATGCCGAAATAGTTCATGAAAATTTTCAACTTTTTTGAAGCCGAAATCTTTTCATGAAAATGTTCAACTTTTTTGAAGCCGAAATCTTTTCATGAAAATGTTCAACTTTTTTGAAGCCGAAATCTTTTCATGAAAATTTTCAACTTTTTGAAGCCGAAATCTTTTCATGAAAATTTTCATCTTTTTTGAAGCCTAAATCTTTTCATGAAAATGTTCAACTTTTTTGAAGCCGAAATCTTTTCATGAAAACGTTCCATTTTTTTGAAGCCGAAATACTTCATGAAAATTTTCAACTTTTTTGAAGCCGAAATCTTTTCATGAAAATGTTCAACTTTTTTGAAGCCGAAATCTTTTCATGAAAATGTTCAACTTTTTTGAAGCCGAAATCTTTTCATGAAAATTTTCAACTTTTTGAAACTAAAATCTTTTCATGAAAATTTTCAACTTTTCTGAAGCAGAAATCTTTTCATGAAAATGTTCAACTTTTTTGAAGCCGAAATCTTTTCATGAAAATGTTCAACTTTTTTGAAGCCGAAATCTTTTCATGAAAATTTTCAACTTTTTGAAACCGAAATCTTTTCATGAAAATTTTCAACTTTTTTGAAGCCGAAATCTTTTCATGAAAATGGTCAACTTTTTTGAAGCCGAAATCTTTTCATGAAAATTTTCAACTTTTTGAAGCCGAAATCTTTTCATGAAAATTTTCAACTTTTTTGAAGCAGAAATCTTTTCATGAAAATCTTAGACTTTTTTGAAGCAGAAATCTTTTCATATGAATATTCAACTTTTTTGAAGCAGAAATCTTTTCATGAAAATTTTCAACTTTTTTGAAGCTGAAATCTTTTCATGAAAATGGTCAACTTTTTTGAAGCCGAAATCTTTTCATGAAAATGTTCCATTTTTTTGAAGCCGAAATACTTGATGAAAATTTTCAACTTTTTTGAAGCAGAAATCTTTTCATGTAAATTTTCAACTTTTTTGAAACCAAAATCTTTTCATGAAAATTTTCAACTTTTTTGAAGCCGAAATCTTTTCATGAAAATGTTCAACTTTTTTGAAGCCGAGATCTTTTCATGAAAATGGTCAACTTTTTGAAACCGAAATCTTTTCATGAAAATTTTCAACTTTTTTGAAGCCGAAATCTTTTCATGAAAATTTTCAACTTTTTTGAAGCCGAAATCTTTTCATGAAAATGTTCAACTTTTTTGAAGCCGAAATCTTTTCATGAAAATGTTCCATTTTTTTGAAGCCGAAATACTTGATGAAAATTTTCAACTTTTTTGAAGCAGAAATCTTTTCATGTAAATTTTCAACTTTTTTGAAACCAAAATCTTTTAATGAAAATTTTCAACTTTTTTGAAGCCGAAATCTTTTCATGAAAATGTTCAACTTTTTTGAAGCCGAAATCTTTTCATGAAAATGTTCCATTTTTTTGAAGCCGAAATACTTGATGAAAATTTTCAACTTTTTTGAAGCAGAAATCTTTTCATGTAAATTTTCAACTTTTTTGAAACCAAAATCTTTTCATGAAAATTTTCAACTTTTTTGAAGCCGAAATCTTTTCATGAAAATGTTCAACTTTTTTGAAGCCGAGATCTTTTCATGAAAATGGTCAACTTTTTGAAACCGAAATCTTTTCATGAAAATTTTCAACTTTTTTGAAGCCGAAATCTTTTCATGAAAATTTTCAACTTTTTTGAAGCAGAAATCTTTTCATGAAAATCTTAGACTTTTTTGAAGCAGAAATCTTTTCATATGAATATTCAACTTTTTTGAAGCAGAAATCTTTTCATGAAAATTTTCAACTTTTTTGAAGCTGAAATCTTTTCATGAAAATGGTCAACTTTTTTGAAGCCGAAATCTTTTCATGAAAATGTTCCATTTTTTTGAAGCCGAAATACTTGATGAAAATTTTCAAATTTTTTGAAGCAGAAATCTTTTCATGTAAATTTTCAACTTTTTTGAAGCCGAAATCTTTTCATGAAAATGTTCAACTTTTTTGAAGCCGAAATCTTTTCATGAAAATGGTCAACTTTTTGAAACCGAAATCTTTTCATGAAAATTTTCAACTTTTTTGAAGCCGAAATCTTTTCATGAAAATTTTCAACTTTTTTGAAGACGAAATCTTTTCATGAAAATGTTCAACTTTTTTGAAGCCGAAATCTTTTCATGAAAATGTTCCATTTTTTTGAAGCCGAAATACTTGATGAAAATTTTCAACTTTTTTGAAGCAGAAATCTTTTCATGTAAATTTTCAACTTTTTTGAAACCAAAATCTTTTCATGAAAATTTTCAACTTTTTTGAAGCCGAAATCTTTTCATGAAAATGGTCAACTTTTTTGAAGCCGAAATCTTTTCATGAAAATTTTCAACTTTTTTGAAGCCGAAATCTTTTCATGAAAATGTTCAACTTTTTTGAAGCCGAAATCTTTTCATGAAAATTTTCAACTTTTTGAACCCGAAATCTTTTCATGAAAATTTTCAACTTTTCTGAAGCATAAATCTTTTCATGAAAATGTTCAACTTTTTTGAAGCCGAAATCTTTTCATGAAAATGTTCAACTTTTTTGAAGCCGAAATCTTTTCATGAAAATTTTCAACTTTTTGAAACCGAAATCTTTTCATGAAAATTTTCAACTTTTTTGAAGCCGAAATCTTTTCATGAAAATGTTCAACTTTTTTGAAGCCGAAATCTTTTCATGAAAATTTTCAACTTTTTGAAGCCGAAATCTTTTCATGAAAATTTTCAACTTTTTTGAAGCAGAAATCTTTTCATGAAAATCTTAGACTTTTTTGAAGCAGAAATCTTTTCATATAAATATTCAACTTTTTTGAAGCAGAAATCTTTTCATGAAAATTTTCAACTTTTTTGAAGCCGAAATCTTTTCATAAAAATGTTCCATTTTTTTGAAGCCGAAATACTTGATGAAAATTTTCAACTTTTTTGAAGCAGAAATCTTTTCATGTAAATTTTCAACTTTTTTGAAACCAAAATCTTTTCATGAAAATTTTCAACTTTTTTGAAGCCGAAATCTTTTCATGAAAATGTTCAACTTTTTTGAAGCCGAGATCTTTTCATGAAAATTTTCAACTTTTTGAAACCGAAACCTTTAATGAAAATTTTCAACTTTTTTGAAGCAGAAATCTTTTCATGAAAATGGTCAACTTTTTTGAAGCCGAAATCTTTTCATGAAAATTTTCAACTTTTTGAAACCAAAATCTTTTCATGAAAATTTTCAACTTTTTTGAAGCCGAAATCTTTTCATGAAAATTTTCAACTTTTTTGAAGCCGAAATCTTTTCATGAAAATTTTCAACTTTTTTGAAGCTGAAATCTTTTCATGAAAATGGTCAACTTTTTTGAAGCCGAAATCTTTTCATGAAAATGTTCCATTTTTTTGAAGCCGAAATACTTGATGAAAATTTTCAACTTTTTTGAAGCAGAAATCTTTTCATGTAAATTTTCAACTTTTTTGAAACCAAAATCTTTTCATGAAAATTTTCAACTTTTTTGAAGCCGAAATCTTTTCATGAAAATGTTCAACCTTTTTGAAGCCGAGATCTTTTCATGAAAATTTTCAACTTTTTGAAACCGAAACCTTTAATGAAAATTTTCAACTTTTTTGAAGCCGAAATCTTTTCATGAAAATTTTCAACTTTTTTGAAGCCGAAATCTTTTCATGAAAATTTTCAACTTTTTGAAACCAAAATCTTTTCATGAAAATTTTCAAATTTTTTGAAGCCAAAATCTTTTCATGAAAATTTTCAACTTTTTGAAACCAAAATCTTTTCATGAAAATTTTCAACTTTTTTGAAGCCGAAATCTTTTCATGAAAATGGTCAACATTTTTGAAGCCGAAATCTTTTCATGAAAATTTTCAACTTTTCTGAAGCCGAAATCTTTTCATGAAAATGGTCAACATTTTTGAAGCCGAAATCTTTTCATGAAAATTTTCAACTTTTTGAAGCCGAAATCTTTTCATGAAAATTTTCAACTTTTTTGAAGCCAAAATCCAGTCATGAAAATATTCGACTTTTTTGAAGCAGAAATCTTTTCATGAAAATCTTCGACTTTTTTGAAGCCGAAATCTTTTCATGAAAATTTTCAACTTTTTTGAAGCAGAAATCTTTTCATGAAAATCTTCGACTTTTTTGAAGTCGAAATAGTTCATGAAAGTTTTCAACCTTTTTGAAGCCGAAATCTTTTCATGAAAATTTTCAACTTTTTTGAAGCCGAAATACTTCATGAAAGTTTTTGAATTTTTTGAAGCCGAAATCTTTTAATGAAAATTTTCAACTTTTTTGAAGCAGAAATCTTTTCATGAAATACTTCGACTTTTTTGAAGCCGAAATACTTGATGAAAATTCTTACCTTTTTTAAAGCCATAATGCTGTCATGAAAATTTTCAACTTTTTTGAAGCTGAAATCTTTTCATGAAAATTTTCAACTTTTTTGAAGCCGAAATCTTTTCATGAAAATGTTCAACTTTTTTGAAGCCGAAATCTTTTCATGAAAATGTTCAACTTTTTTGAAGCCGAAATCTTTTCATGAAAATTTTCAACTTTTTGAAACTAAAATCTTTTCATGAAAATTTTCAACTTTTCTGAAGCAGAAATCTTTTCATGAAAATCTTAGACTTTTTTGAAGCAGAAATCTTTTCATATGAATATTCAACTTTTTTGAAGCAGAAATCTTTTCATGAAAATTTTCAACTTTTTTGAAGCTGAAATCTTTTCATGAAAATGGTCAACTTTTTTGAAGCCGAAATCTTTTCATGAAAATGTTCCATTTTTTTGAAGCCGAAATACTTGATGAAAATTTTCAACTTTTTTGAAGCAGAAATCTTTTTATGTAAATTTTCAACTTTTTTGAAACCAAAATCTTTTCATGAAAATTTTCAACTTTTTTGAAGCCGAAATCTGTTCATGAAAATGTTCAACTTTTTTGAAGCCGAGATCTTTTCATGAAAATGGTCAACTTTTTGAAACCGAAATCTTTTCATGAAAATTTTCAACTTTTTTGAAGCCGAAATCTTTTCATGAAAATTTTCAACTTTTTTGAAGCCGAAATCTTTTCATGAAAATGTTCAACTTTTTTGAAGCCGAAATCTTTTCATGAAAATGTTCCATTTTTTTGAAGCCGAAATACTTGATGAAAATTTTCAACTTTTTTGAAGCAGAAATCTTTTCATGTAAATTTTCAACTTTTTTGAAACCAAAATCTTTTCATGAAAATTTTCAACTTTTTTGAAGCCGAAATCTTTTCATGAAAATGTTCAACTTTTTTGAAGCCGAAATCTTTTCATGAAAATGTTCCATTTTTTTGAAGCCGAAATACTTGATGAAAATTTTCAACTTTTTTGAAGCAGAAATCTTTTCATGTAAATTTTCAACTTTTTTGAAACCAAAATCTTTTCATGAAAATTTTCAACTTTTTTGAAGCCGAAATCTTTTCATGAAAATGTTCAACTTTTTTGAAGCCGAGATCTTTTCATGAAAATGGTCAACTTTTTGAAACCGAAATCTTTTCATGAAAATTTTCAACTTTTTTGAAGCCGAAATCTTTTCATGAAAATGGTCAACTTTTTTGAAGCCGAAATCTTTTCATGAAAATGTTCCATTTTTTTGAAGCCGAAATAGTTGATGAAAATTTTCAACTTTTTTGAAGCAGAAATCTTTTCATGTAAATTTTCAACTTTTTTGAAACCAAAATCTTTTCATGAAAATTTTCAACTTTTTTGAAGCCGAAATCTTTTCATGAAAATGTTCAACTTTTTTGAAGCCGAAATCTTTTCATGAAAATGGTCAACTTTTTGAAACCGAAATCTTTTCATGAAAATTTTCAACTTTTTTGAAGCCGAAATCTTTTCATGAAAATGGTCAACTTTTTTGAAGCCGAAATCTTTTCATGAAAATTTTCAACTTTTTTGAAGACGAAATCTTTTCATGAAAATGTTCAACTTTTTTGAAGCCGAAATCTTTTCATGAAAATGTTCCATTTTTTTGAAGCCGAAATACTTGATGAAAATTTTCAACTTTTTTGAAGCAGAAATCTTTTCATGTAAATTTTCAACTTTTTTGAAACCAAAATCTTTTCATGAAAATTTTCAACTTTTTTGAAGCCGAAATCTTTTCATGAAAATGGTCAACTTTTTTGAAGCCGAAATCTTTTCATGAAAATTTTCAACTTTTTTGAAGCCGAAATCTTTTCATGAAAATGTTCAACTTTTTTGAAGCCGAAATCTTTTCATGAAAATTTTCAACTTTTTGAACCCGAAATCTTTTCATGAAAATTTTCAACTTTTCTGAAGCAGAAATCTTTTCATGAAAATGTTCAACTTTTTTGAAGCCGAAATCTTTTCATGAAAATGTTCAACTTTTTTGAAGCCGAAATCTTTTCATGAAAATTTTCAACTTTTTGAAACCGAAATCTTTTCATGAAAATTTTCAACTTTTTTGAAGCCGAAATCTTTTCATGAAAATGTTCAACTTTTTTGAAGCCGAAATCTTTTCATGAAAATTTTCAACTTTTTGAAGCCGAAATCTTTTCATGAAAATTTTCAACTTTTTTGAAGCAGAAATCTTTTCATGAAAATCTTAGACTTTTTTGAAGCAGAAATCTTTTCATATAAATATTCAACTTTTTTGAAGCAGAAATCTTTTCATGAAAATTTTCAACTTTTTTGAAGCCGAAATCTTTTCATAAAAATGTTCCATTTTTTTGAAGCCGAAATACTTGATGAAAATTTTCAACTTTTTTGAAGCAGAAATCTTTTCATGTAAATTTTCAACTTTTTTGAAACCAAAATCTTTTCATGAAAATTTTCAACTTTTTTGAAGCCGAAATCTTTTCATGAAAATGTTCAACTTTTTTGAAGCCGAGATCTTTTCATGAAAATTTTCAACTTTTTGAAACCGAAACCTTTAATGAAAATTTTCAACTTTTTTGAAGCAGAAATCTTTTCATGAAAATGGTCAACTTTTTTGAAGCCGAAATCTTTTCATGAAAATTTTCAACTTTTTGAAACCAAAATCTTTTCATGAAAATTTTCAACTTTTTTGAAGCCGAAATCTTTTCATGAAAATTTTCAACTTTTTTGAAGCCGAAATCTTTTCATGAAAATTTTCAACTTTTTTGAAGCTGAAATCTTTTCATGAAAATGGTCAACTTTTTTGAAGCCGAAATCTTTTCATGAAAATGTTCCATTTTTTTGAAGCCGAAATACTTGATGAAAATTTTCAACTTTTTTGAAGCAGAAATCTTTTCATGTAAATTTTCAACTTTTTTGAAACCAAAATCTTTTCATGAAAATTTTCAACTTTTTTGAAGCCGAAATCTTTTCATGAAAATGTTCAACCTTTTTGAAGCCGAGATCTTTTCATGAAAATTTTCAACTTTTTGAAACCGAAACCTTTAATGAAAATTTTCAACTTTTTTGAAGCCGAAATCTTTTCATGAAAATTTTCAACTTTTTTGAAGCCGAAATCTTTTCATGAAAATTTTCAACTTTTTGAAACCAAAATCTTTTCATGAAAATTTTCAAATTTTTTGAAGCCGAAATCTTTTCATGAAAATTTTCAACTTTTTGAAACCAAAATCTTTTCATGAAAATTTTCAACTTTTTTGAAGCCGAAATCTTTTCATGAAAATGGTCAACATTTTTGAAGCCGAAATCTTTTCATGAAAATTTTCAACTTTTCTGAAGCCGAAATCTTTTCATGAAAATGGTCAACATTTTTGAAGCCGAAATCTTTTCATGAAAATTTTCAACTTTTTGAAGCCGAAATCTTTTCATGAAAATTTTCAACTTTTTTGAAGCCAAAATCCAGTCATGAAAATATTCGACTTTTTTGAAGCAGAAATCTTTTCATGAAAATCTTCGACTTTTTTGAAGCCGAAATCTTTTCATGAAAATTTTCAACTTTTTTGAAGCCGAAATCTTTTCATGAAAATTTTCAACTTTTTTGAAGCCGAGATCTTTTCATGAAAATTTTCAACTTTTTTGAAGCAGAAATCTTTTCATGAAAATCTTCGACTTTTTTGAAGTCGAAATAGTTCATGAAAGTTTTCAACCTTTTTGAAGCCGAAATCTTTTCATGAAAATTTTCAACTTTTTTGAAGCCGAAATACTTCATGAAAGTTTTTGAATTTTTTGAAGCCGAAATCTTTTAATGAAAATTTTCAACTTTTTTGAAGCAGAAATCTTTTCATGAAATACTTCGACTTTTTTGAAGCCGAAATACTTGATGAAAATTCTTACCTTTTTTAAAGCCATAATGCTGTCATGAAAATTTTCAACTTTTTTGAAGCTGAAATCTTTTCATGAAAATTTTCAACTTTTTTGAAGCCGAAATCTTTTCATGAAAATGTTCAACTTTTTTGAAGCCGAAATCTTTTCATGAAAATGTTCAACTTTTTTGAAGCCGAAATCTTTTCATGAAAATTTTCAACTTTTTGAAACTAAAATCTTTTCATGAAAATTTTCAACTTTTCTGAAGCAGAAATCTTTTCATGAAAATGTTCAACTTTTTTGAAGCCGAAATCTTTTCATGAAAATGTTCAACTTTTTTGAAGCCGAAATCTTTTCATGAAAATTTTCAACATTTTGAAACCGAAATCTTTTCATGAAAATTTTCAACTTTTTTGAAGCCGAAATCTTTTCATGAAAATGGTCAACTTTTTTGAAGCCGAAATCTTTTCATGAAAATTTTCAACTTTTTGAAGCCGAAATCTTTTCATGAAAATTTTCAACTTTTTTGAAGCAGAAATCTTTTCATGAAAATCTTAGACTTTTTTGAAGCAGAAATCTTTTCATATGAATATTCAACTTTTTTGAAGCAGAAATCTTTTCATGAAAATTTTCAACTTTTTTGAAGCTGAAATCTTTTCATGAAAATGGTCAACTTTTTTGAAGCCGAAATCTTTTCATGAAAATGTTCCATTTTTTTGAAGCCGAAATACTTGATGAAAATTTTCAACTTTTTTGAAGCAGAAATCTTTTCATGTAAATTTTCAACTTTTTTGAAACCAAAATCTTTTCATGAAAATTTTCAACTTTTTTGAAGCCGAAATCTTTTCATGAAAATGTTCAACTTTTTTGAAGCCGAGATCTTTTCATGAAAATGGTCAACTTTTTGAAACCGAAATCTTTTCATGAAAATTTTCAACTTTTTTGAAGCCGAAATCTTTTCATGAAAATTTTCAACTTTTTTGAAGCCGAAATCTTTTCATGAAAATGTTCAACTTTTTTGAAGCCGAAATCTTTTCATGAAAATGTTCCATTTTTTTGAAGCCGAAATACTTGATGAAAATTTTCAACTTTTTTGAAGCAGAAATCTTTTCATGTAAATTTTCAACTTTTTTGAAACCAAAATCTTTTCATGAAAATTTTCAACTTTTTTGAAGCCGAAATCTTTTCATGAAAATTTTTACCTTTTTTGAAGCCGAAATCTTTTCATGAAAATGTTCCATTTTTTTGAAGCCGAAATACTTGATGAAAATTTTCAACTTTTTTGAAGCAGAAATCTTTTCATGTAAATTTTCAACTTTTTTGAAACCAAAATCTTTTCATGAAAATTTTCAACTTTTTTGAAGCCGAAATCTTTTCATGAAAATGTTCAACTTTTTTGAAGCCGAGATCTTTTCATGAAAATGGTCAACTTTTTGAAACCGAAATCTTTTCATGAAAATTTTCAACTTTTTTGAAGCCGAAATCTTTTCATGAAAATTTTCAACTTTTTTGAAGCAGAAATCTTTTCATGAAAATCTTAGACTTTTTTGAAGCAGAAATCTTTTCATATGAATATTCAACTTTTTTGAAGCAGAAATCTTTTCATGAAAATTTTCAACTTTTTTGAAGCTGAAATCTTTTCATGAAAATGGTCAACTTTTTTGAAGCCGAAATCTTTTCATGAAAATGTTCCATTTTTTTGAAGCCGAAATACTTGATGAAAATTTTCAACTTATTTGAAGCAGAAATCTTTTCATGTAAATTTTCAACTTTTTTGAAACCAAAATCTTTTCATGAAAATTTTCAACTTTTTTGAAGCCGAAATCTTTTCATGAAAATGTTCAACTTTTTTGAAGCCGAGATCTTTTCATGAAAATGGTCAACTTTTTGAAACCGAAATCTTTTCATGAAAATTTTCAACTTTTTTGAAGCCGAAATCTTTTCATGAAAATGGTCAACTTTTTTGAAGCCGAAATCTTTTCATGAAAATTTTCAACTTTTTTGAAGACGAAATCTTTTCATGAAAATGTTCAACTTTTTTGAAGCCGAAACCTTTTCATGAAAATGTTCCATTTTTTTGAAGCCGAAATACTTGATGAAAATCTTCAACTTTTTTGAAGCAGAAATCTTTTCATGTAAATTTTCAACTTTTTTGAAACCAAAATCTTTTCATGAAAATTTTCAACTTTTTTGAAGCCGAAATCTTTTCATGAAAATGGTCAACTTTTTTGAAGCCGAAATCTTTTCATGAAAATTTTCAACTTTTTTGCAGCCGAAATCTTTTCATGAAAATGTTCAACTTTTTTGAAGCCGAAATCTTTTCATGAAAATTTTCAACTTTTTGAACCCGAAATCTTTTCATGAAAATTTTCAACTTTTCTGAAGCAGAAATCTTTTCATGAAAATGTTCAACTTTTTTGAAGCCGAAATCTTTTCATGAAAATGTTCAACTTTTTTGAAGCCGAAATCTTTTCATGAAAATTTTCAACTTTTTGAAACCGAAATCTTTTCATGAAAATTTTCAACTTTTTTGAAGCAGAAATCTTTTCATATAAATATTCAACTTTTTTGAAGCAGAAATCTTTTCATGAAAATTTTCAACTTTTTTGAAGCCGAAATCTTTTCATGAAAATGTTCCATTTTTTTGAAGCCGAAATACTTGATGAAAATTTTCAACTTTTTTGAAGCAGAAATCTTTTCATGTAAATTTTCAACTTTTTTGAAACCAAAATCTTTTCATGAAAATTTTCAACTTTTTTGAAGCCGAAATCTTTTCATGAAAATGTTCAACTTTTTTGAAGCCGAGATCTTTTCATGAAAATTTTCAACTTTTTGAAACCGAAACCTTTAATGAAAATTTTCAACTTTTTTGAAGCAGAAATCTTTTCATGAAAATGGTCAACTTTTTTGAAGCCGAAATCTTTTCATGAAAATTTTCAACTTTTTGAAACCAAAATCTTTTCATGAAAATTTTCAACTTTTTTGAAGCCGAAATCTTTTCATGAAAATTTTCAACTTTTTTGAAGCCGAAATCTTTTCATGAAAATTTTCAACTTTTTTGAAGCTGAAATCTTTTCATGAAAATGGTCAACTTTTTTGAAGCCGAAATCTTTTCATGAAAATGTTCCATTTTTTTGAAGCCGAAATACTTGATGAAAATTTTCAACTTTTTTGAAGCAGAAATCTTTTCATGTAAATTTTCAACTTTTTTGAAACCAAAATCTTTTCATGAAAATTTTCAACTTTTTTGAAGCCGAAATCTTTTCATGAAAATGTTCAACCTTTTTGAAGCCGAGATCTTTTCATGAAAATTTTCAACTTTTTGAAACCGAAACCTTTAATGAAAATTTTCAACTTTTTTGAAGCCGAAATCTTTTCATGAAAATTTTCAACTTTTTTGAAGCCGAAATCTTTTCATGAAAATTTTCAACTTTTTGAAACCAAAATCTTTTCATGAAAATTTTCAAATTTTTTGAAGCCGAAATCTTTTCATGAAAATTTTCAACTTTTTGAAACCAAAATCTTTTCATGAAAATTTTCAACTTTTTTGAAGCCGAAATCTTTTCATGAAAATGGTCAACATTTTTGAAGCCGAAATCTTTTCATGAAAATTTTCAACTTTTCTGAAGCCGAAATCTTTTCATGAAAATGGTCAACATTTTTGAAGCCGAAATCTTTTCATGAAAATTTTCAACTTTTTGAAGCCGAAATCTTTTCATGAAAATTTTCAACTTTTTTGAAGCCAAAATCCAGTCATGAAAATATTCGACTTTTTTGAAGCAGAAATCTTTTCATGAAAATCTTCGACTTTTTTGAAGCCGAAATCTTTTCATGAAAATTTTCAACTTTTTTGAAGCCGAAATCTTTTCATGAAAATTTTCAACTTTTTTGAAGCCGAGATCTTTTCATGAAAATTTTCAACTTTTTTGAAGCAGAAATCTTTTCATGAAAATCTTCGACTTTTTTGAAGTCGAAATAGTTCATGAAAGTTTTCAACCTTTTTGAAGCCGAAATCTTTTCATGAAAATTTTCAACTTTTTTGAAGCCGAAATACTTCATGAAAGTTTTTGAATTTTTTGAAGCCGAAATCTTTTAATGAAAATTTTCAACTTTTTTGAAGCCGAAATCTTTTCATGAAAATTTTCAACTTTTTGAAACCGAAATCTTTTCATGAAAATTTTCAACTTTTTTGAAGCCGAAATCTTTTCATGAAAATGGTCAACTTTTTTGAAGCCGAAATCTTTTCATGAAAATTTTCAACTTTTTGAAGCCGAAATCTTTTCATGAAAATTTTCAACTTTTTTGAAGCAGAAATCTTTTCATGAAAATGGTCAACTTTTTTGAAGCCGAAATCTTTTCATGAAAATGTTCCATTTTTTTGAAGCCGAAATACTTGATGAAAATTTTCAACTTTTTTGAAGCAGAAATCTTTTCATGAAAATTTTCAACTTTTTTGAAGCCGAAATCTTTTCATGAAAATTTTCAACTTTTTTGAAGCCGAAATCTTTTCATGAAAATGTTCAACTTTTTTGAAGCCGAAATCTTTTCATGAAAATGTTCCATTTTTTTGAAGCCGAAATACTTGATGAAAATTTTCAACTTTTTTGAAGCAGAAATCTTTTCATGTAAATTTTCAACTTTTTTGAAACCAAAATCTTTTCATGAAAATTTTCAACTTTTTTGAAGCCGAAATCTTTTCATGAAAATGTTCAACTTTTTTGAAGCCGAAATCTTTTCATGAAAATGTTCCATTTTTTTGAAGCCGAAATACTTGATGAAAATTTTCAACTTTTTTGAAGCAGAAATCTTTTCATGTAAATTTTCAACTTTTTTGAAACCAAAATCTTTTCATGAAAATTTTCAACTTTTTTGAAGCCGAAATCTTTTCATGAAAATGTTCAACTTTTTTGAAGCCGAGATCTTTTCATGAAAATGGTCAACTTTTTGAAACCGAAATCTTTTCATGAAAATTTTCAACTTTTTTGAAGCCGAAATCTTTTCATGAAAATTTTCAACTTTTTTGAAGCAGAAATCTTTTCATGAAAATCTTAGACTTTTTTGAAGCAGAAATCTTTTCATATGAATATTCAACTTTTTTGAAGCAGAAATCTTTTCATGAAAATTTTCAACTTTTTTGAAGCTGAAATCTTTTCATGAAAATGGTCAACTTTTTTGAAGCCGAAATCTTTTCATGAAAATGTTCCATTTTTTTGAAGCCGAAATACTTGATGAAAATTTTCAACTTTTTTGAAGCAGAAATCTTTTCATGTAAATTTTCAACTTTTTTGAAACCAAAATCTTTTCATGAAAATTTTCAACTTTTTTGAAGCCGAAATCTTTTCATGAAAATTTTCAACTTTTTTGAAGCCGAGATCTTTTCATGAAAATGGTCAACTTTTTGAAACCGAAATCTTTTCATGAAAATTTTCAACTTTTTTGAAGCCGAAATCTTTTCATGAAAATGGTCAACTTTTTTGAAGCCGAAATCTTTTCATGAAAATGTTCCATTTTTTTGAAGCCGAAATACTTGATGAAAATTTTCAACTTTTTTGAAGCAGAAATCTTTTCATGTAAATTTTCAACTTTTTTGAAACCAAAATCTTTTCATGAAAATTTTCAACTTTTTTGAAGCCGAAATCTTTTCATGAAAATGTTCAACTTTTTTGAAGCCGAAATCTTTTCATGAAAATGGTCAACTTTTTGAAACCGAAATCTTTTCATGAAAATTTTCAACTTTTTTGAAGCCGAAATCTTTTCATGAAAATGGTCAACTTTTTTGAAGCCGAAATCTTTTCATGAAAATTTTCAACTTTTTTGAAGACGAAATCTTTTCATGAAAATGTTCAACTTTTTTGAAGCCGAAACCTTTTCATGAAAATGTTCCATTTTTTTGAAGCCGAAATACTTGATGAAAATTTTCAACTTTTTTGAAGCAGAAATCTTTTCATGTAAATTTTCAACTTTTTTGAAACCAAAATCTTTTCATGAAAATTTTCAACTTTTTTGAAGCCGAAATCTTTTCATGAAAATGGTCAACTTTTTTGAAGCCGAAATCTTTTCATGAAAATTTTCAACTTTTTTGAAGCCGAAATCTTTTCATGAAAATGTTCAACTTTTTTGAAGCCGAAATCTTTTCATGAAAATTTTCAACTTTTTGAACCCGAAATCTTTTCATGAAAATTTTCAACTTTTCTGAAGCAGAAATCTTTTCATGAAAATGTTCAACTTTTTTGAAGCCGAAATCTTTTCATGAAAATGTTCAACTTTTTTGAAGCCGAAATCTTTTCATGAAAATTTTCAACTTTTTGAAACCGAAATCTTTTCATGAAAATTTTCAACTTTTTTGAAGCCGAAATCTTTTCATGAAAATGTTCAACTTTTTTGAAGCCGAAATCTTTTCATGAAAATTTTCAACTTTTTGAAGCCGAAATCTTTTCATGAAAATTTTCAACTTTTTTGAAGCAGAAATCTTTTCATTAAAATCTTAGACTTTTTTGAAGCAGAAATCTTTTCATATAAATATTCAACTTTTTTGAAGCAGAAATCTTTTCATGAAAATTTTCAACTTTTTTGAAGCCGAAATCTTTTCATGAAAATGTTCCATTTTTTTGAAGCCGAAATACTTGATGAAAATTTTCAACTTTTTTGAAGCAGAAATCTTTTCATGTAAATTTTCAACTTTTTTGAAACCAAAATATTTTCATGAAAATTTTCAACTTTTTTGAAGCCGAAATCTTTTCATGAAAATGTTCAACTTTTTTGAAGCCGAGATCTTTTCATGAAAATTTTCAACTTTTTGAAACCGAAACCTTTAATGAAAATTTTCAACTTTTTTGAAGCAGAAATCTTTTCATGAAAATGGTCAACTTTTTTGAAGCCGAAATCTTTTCATGAAAATTTTCAACTTTTTGAAACCAAAATCTTTTCATGAAAATTTTCAACTTTTTTGAAGCCGAAATCTTTTCATGAAAATTTTCAACTTTTTTGAAGCCGAAATCTTTTCATGAAAATTTTCAACTTTTTTGAAGCTGAAATCTTTTCATGAAAATGGTCAACTTTTTTGAAGCCGAAATCTTTTCATGAAAATGTTCCATTTTTTTGAAGCCGAAATACTTGATGAAAATTTTCAACTTTTTTGAAGCAGAAATCTTTTCATGTAAATTTTCAACTTTTTTGAAACCAAAATCTTTTCATGAAAATTTTCAACTTTTTTGAAGCCGAAATCTTTTCATGAAAATGTTCAACCTTTTTGAAGCCGAGATCTTTTCATGAAAATTTTCAACTTTTTGAAACCGAAACCTTTAATGAAAATTTTCAACTTTTTTGAAGCCGAAATCTTTTCATGAAAATTTTCAACTTTTTTGAAGCCGAAATCTTTTCATGAAAATTTTCAACTTTTTGAAACCAAAATCTTTTCATGAAAATTTTCAAACTTTTTGAAACCAAAATCTTTTCATGTAAATTTTCAACTTTTTTGAAGCAGAAATCTTTTCATGAAAATGTTCAACTTTTTTGAAGCAGAAATCTTTTCATGAAAATGGTCAACATTTTTGAAGCCGAAATCTTTTCATGAAAATGTTCAACTTTTCTGAAGCCGAAATCTTTTCATGAAAATGGTCAACATTTTTGAAGCCGAAATCTTTTCATGAAAATTTTCAACTTTTTGAAGCCGAAATCTTTTCATGAAAATTTTCAACTTTTTTGAAGCCAAAATCCAGTCATGAAAATATTCGACTTTTTTGAAGCAGAAATCTTTTCATGAAAATCTTCGACTTTTTTGAAGCCGAAATCTTTTCATGAAAATTTTCAACTTTTTTGAAGCCGAAATCTTTTCATGAAAATGGTCAACATTTTTGAAGCCGAAATCTTTTCATGAAAATTTTCAACTTTTTGAAGCCGAAATCTTTTCATGAAAATTTTCAACTTTTTTGAAGCCAAAATCCAGTCATGAAAATATTCGACTTTTTTGAAGCAGAAATCTTTTCATGAAAATCTTCGACTTTTTTGAAGCCGAAATCTTTTCATGAAAATTTTCAACTTTTTTGAAGCCGAAATCTTTTCATGAAAATGGTCAACATTTTTGAAGCCGAAATCTTTTCATGAAAATTTTCAACTTTTTGAAGCCGAAATCTTTTCATGAAAATTTTCAACTTTTTTGAAGCCAAAATCCAGTCATGAAAATATTCGACTTTTTTGAAGCAGAAATCTTTTCATGAAAATCTTCGACTTTTTTGAAGCCGAAATCTTTTCATGAAAATTTTCAACTTTTTTGAAGCCGAAATCTTTTCATGAAAATTTTCAACTTTTTTGAAGCCGAAATCTTTTCATGAAAATTTTCAACTTTTTTGAAGCCGAAATCTTTTCATGAAAATTTTCAACTTTTTTGAAGCTGAAATCTTTTCATGAAAATGGTCAACTTTTTTGAAGCCGAAATCTTTTCATGAAAATGTTCCATTTTTTTGAAGCCGAAATACTTGATGAAAATTTTCAACTTTTTTGAAGCAGAAATCTTTTCATGTAAATTTTCAACTTTTTTGAAACCAAAATCTTTTCATGAAAATGTTCAACTTTTTTGAAGCCGAAATCTTTTCATGAAAATGTTCAACCTTTTTGAAGCCGAGATCTTTTCATGAAAATTTTCAACTTTTTGAAACCGAAACCTTTAATGAAAATTTTCAACTTTTTTGAAGCCGAAATCTTTTCATGAAAATTTTCAACTTTTTTGAAGCCGAAATCTTTTCATGAAAATTTTCAACTTTTTGAAACCAAAATCTTTTCATGAAAATTTTCAAATTTTTTGAAGCCGAAATCTTTTCATGAAAATTTTCAACTTTTTGAAACCAAAATCTTTTCATGAAAATTTTCAACTTTTTTGAAGCCGAAATCTTTTCATGAAAATGGTCAACATTTTTGAAGCCGAAATCTTTTCATGAAAATTTTCAACTTTTCTGAAGCCGAAATCTTTTCATGAAAATGGTCAACATTTTTGAAGCCGAAATCTTTTCATGAAAATTTTCAACTTTTTGAAGCCGAAATCTTTTCATGAAAATTTTCAACTTTTTTGAAGCCAAAATCCAGTCATGAAAATATTCGACTTTTTTGAAGCAGAAATCTTTTCATGAAAATCTTCGACTTTTTTGAAGCCGAAATCTTTTCATGAAAATTTTCAACTTTTTTGAAGCCGAAATCTTTTCATGAAAATTTTCAACTTTTTTGAAGCCGAGATCTTTTCATGAAAATTTTCAACTTTTTTGAAGCAGAAATCTTTTCATGAAAATCTTCGACTTTTTTGAAGTCGAAATAGTTCATGAAAGTTTTCAACCTTTTTGAAGCCGAAATCTTTTCATGAAAATTTTCAACTTTTTTGAAGCCGAAATACTTCATGAAAGTTTTTGAATTTTTTGAAGCCGAAATCTTTTAATGAAAATTTTCAACTTTTTTGAAGCAGAAATCTTTTCATGAAATACTTCGACTTTTTTGAAGCCGAAATACTTGATGAAAATTCTTACCTTTTTTAAAGCCATAATGCTGTCATGAAAATTTTCAACTTTTTTGAAGCTGAAATCTTTTCATGAAAATTTTCAACTTTTTTGAAGCCGAAATCTTTTCATGTAAATTTTCAACTTTTTTGAAGCCGAAATCTTTTCAGGAAAATTTTCAACTTTTTTGAAGCAGAAATCTTTTCATGAAATACTTTGACTTTTTTGAAGCCGAAATACTTGATGAAAATTTTATACTTTTTTGAAGCCGAAATCTTTTCATGAAAATTTTCAACTTATTTGAAGCAGAAATCTTTTCATGAAAATTTTCAACTTTTTGGAGCCGAAATCTTGTCATGAAAATTTTTACCTTTTTTAAAGCCAAAATCCTGTCATGAAAATTTTCAACTTTTTTGAAGCAGAAATCTTTTCAAGAAAATATTTGACTTTTTTGAAGCTGAAATCTTTTCATGAAAATCTTAGAATTTTTTGACGTCGAAAAAATTCATGAACATTTTCAGCTTTTTTGAAGCCGAAATCTTTTCATGAAAATTTTCAAACTTTTTGAAGCCGAAATCTTTTCATGAAAATTTTCAACTTTTTGAAGCCGAAATCTTTTCATGAAAATTTTCAACTTTTTTGAAGCAGAAATCTTTTCATATAAATATTCAACTTTTTTGAAGCAGAAATCTTTTCATGAAAATTTTCAACTTTTTTGAAGCTGAAATCTTTTCATGAAAATGTTCAACTTTTTTGAAGCCGAAATCTTTTCATGAAAATGTTCAACTTTTTGGAACCCGAAATCTTTTCATGAAAATCTTCAACTTTTTTGAAGCCTAAATCTTTTCATGAAAATGTTCAACTTTTTTGAAGCCGAAATCTTTTCATGAAAATGTTCCATTTTTTTGAAGCCGAAAAACTTCATGAAAATTTTCAACTTTTTTGAAGTCGAAATCTTTTCATGAAAATGTTCAACTTTTTTGAAGCCGAAATCTTTTCATGAAAATTTTCAACTTTTTGAAGCCGAAATCTTTTCATGAAAATTTTCAACTTTTTGAAACCAAAATCTTTTCATGTAAATTTTCAACTTTTTTGAAGCAGAAATCTTTTCATGAAAATGTTCAACTTTTTTGAAGCCGAAATCTTTTCATGAAAATTTTCAACTTTTTTGAAGCCAAAATCCTGTCATGAAAATTTTCAACTTTTTTGAAGCAGAAATCTTTTCATGAAAATTTTCGACATTTTTGAAGCCGAAATACTTGATGAAAATATTCAACTTTTTTGAAGTCTAAATCTTTTCATGAAAATGTTCAACTTTTTTGAAGCCGAAATTTTTTCATGAAAATTTTCAACTTTTTTGATGCCGAAATAGTTCATGAAAATTTTCAACTTTTTTGAAGCAGAAATCTTTTCATGAAAATTTTCAACTTTTTTGAAGCCAAAATCCTGTCATGAAAATTTTCAACTTTTTTGAAGCAGAAATCTTTTCATGAAAATCTTCGACATTTTTGAAGCCGAAATACTTGATGAAAATATTCAACTTTTTTGAAGTCTAAATCTTTTCATGAAAATTTTCAACTTTTTTGAAGCCGAAATCTTTTCATGAAAATTTTCAACTTTTTTGAAGCCGAAATAGTTCATGAAAATTTTCGACTTTTTTGAAGCCGAAATACTTCATGAAAATTTTCAACTTTTTTGAAACCTAAATCTTTTCATGAAAATTTTCAACTTTTTTGATGCCGAAATAGTTCATGAAAATGTTCAACTTTTTTGAAGCCGAAATCTTTTCATGAAAATGTTCAACTTTTTTGAAGCCGAAATCTTTTCATGAAAATGTTCAACTTTTTTGAAGCCGAAATCTTTTCATGAAAATTTTCAACTTTTTGAAGCCGAAATCTTTTCATGAAAATTTTCAACTTTTTTGAAGCCTAAATCTTTTCATGAAAATGTTCAACTTTTTTGAAGCCGAAATAGTTCATGAAAATGTTCAACTTTTTTGAAGCCGAGATCTTTTCATGAAAATTTTCAACTTTTTGAAACCGAAACCTTTAATGAAAATTTTCAACTTTTTTGAAGCCGAAATCTTTTCATGAAAATGGTCAACTTTTTTGAAGCCGAAATCTTTTCATGAAAATTTTCAACTTTTTGAAACCAAAATCTTTTCATGAAAATTTTCAACTTTTTTGAAGCCGAAATCTTTTCATGAAAATTTTCAACTTTTTGAAACCAAAATCTTTTCATGAAAATTTTCAACTTTTTTGAAGCCGAAATATTTTCATGAAAATGGTCAACATTTTTGAAGCCGAAATCTTTTCATGAAAATTTTCAACTTTTTGAAGCCGAAATCTTTTCATGAAAATTTTCAACTTTTTTGAAGCCAAAATCCAGTCATGAAAATATTCGACTTTTTTGAAGCAGAAATCTTTTCATGAAAATCTTCGACTTTTTTGAAGCCGAAATCTTTTCATGAAAATTTTCAACTTTTTTGAAGCCGAGATCTTTTCATGAAAATTTTCAACTTTTTTGAAGCAGAAATCTTTTCATGAAAATCTTCGACTTTTTTGAAGTCGAAATAGTTCATGAAAGTTTTCAACCTTTTTGAAGCCGAAATCTTTTCATGAAAATTTTCAACTTTTTTGAAGCCGAAATACTTCATGAAAGTTTTTGAATTTTTTGAAGCCGAAATCTTTTAATGAAAATTTTCAACTTTTTTGAAGCAGAAATCTTTTCATGAAATACTTCGACTTTTTTGAAGCCGAAATACTTGATGAAAATTCTTACCTTTTTTAAAGCCATAATGCTGTCATGAAAATTTTCAACTTTTTTGAAGCTGAAATCTTTTCATGAAAATTTTCAACTTTTTTGAAGCCGAAATCTTTTCATGTAAATTTTCAACTTTTTTGAAGCCGAAATCTTTTCAGGAAAATTTTCAACTTTTTTGAAGCAGAAATCTTTTCATGAAATACTTTGACTTTTTTGAAGCCGAAATACTTGATGAAAATTTTATACTTTTTTGAAGCCGAAATCTTTTCATGAAAATTTTCAACTTATTTGAAGCCGAAATCTTTTCATGAAAATTTTCAACTTTTTGGAGCCTAAATCTTTTCATGAAAATGTTCAACTTTTTTGAAGCCGAAATCTTTTCATGAAAACGTTCCATTTTTTTGAAGCCGAAATACTTCATGAAAATTTTCAACTTTTTTGAAGCCGAAATCTTTTCATGAAAATGTTCAACTTTTTTGAAGCCGAAATCTTTTCATGAAAATGTTCAACTTTTTTGAAGCCGAAATCTTTTCATGAAAATTTTCAACTTTTTGAAACTAAAATCTTTTCATGAAAATGTTCAACTTTTTTGAAGCCGAAATCTTTTCATGAAAATTTTCAACTTTTTGAAACCAAAATCTTTTCATGTAAATTTTCAACTTTTTTGAAGCCGAAATAGTTCATGAAAATTTTCAACTTTTTTGAAGCCGAAATAGTTCATGAAAATTTTCGACTTTTTTGAAGCCGAAATCTTTTCATGAAAATTTTCAACTTTTTTGAAGCAGAAATCTTTTCATATAAATATTCAACTTTTTTGAAGCAGAAATCTTTTCATGAAAATTTTCAACTTTTTTGAAGCTGAAATCTTTTCATGAAAATTTTCAACTTTTTTGAAGCAGAAATCTTTTCATGAAAATGTTCAACTTTTTTGAAGCCGAAATCTTTTCATGAAAATGTTCAACTTTTTTGAAGCCAAAATCCTGTCATGAAAATTTTCAACTTTTTTGAAGCAGAAATCTTTTCATGAAAATTTTCGACATTTTTGAAGCCGAAATAGTTCATGAAAATTTTCAACTTTTTTGAAGCAGAAATCTTTTCATGAAAATTTTCAACTTTTTTGAAGCCAAAATCCTGTCATGAAAATTTTCAACTTTTTTGAAGCAGAAATCTTTTCATGAAAATCTTCGACATTTTTGAAGCCGAAATACTTGATGAAAATATTCAACTTTTTTGAAGTCTAAATCTTTTCATGAAAATTTTCAACTTTTTTGAAGCCGAAATCTTTTCATGAAAATTTTCAACTTTTTTGAAGCCGAAATAGTTCATGAAAATTTTCGACTTTTTTGAAGCCGAAATACTTCATGAAAATGTTCAACTTTTTTGAAACCTAAATCTTTTCATGAAAATTTTCAACTTTTTTGATGCCGAAATAGTTCATGAAAATTTTCAACTTTTTTGAAGCCGAAATAGTTCATGAAAATTTTCAACTTTTTTGAAGCCGAAATCTTTTCATGAAAATTTTCAACTTTTTTGAAGCAGAAATCTTTTCATATAAATATTCAACTTTTTTGAAGCAGAAATCTTTTCATGAAAATTTTCAACTTTTTTGAAGCTGAAATCTTTTCATGAAAATTTTCAACTTTTTTGAAGCAGAAATCTTTTCATGAAAATGTTCAACTTTTTTGAAGCCGAAATCTTTTCATGAAAATGTTCAACTTTTTTGAAGCCAAAATCCTGTCATGAAAATTTTCAACTTTTTTGAAGCAGAAATCTTTTCATGAAAATTTTCGACATTTTTGAAGCCGAAATAGTTCATGAAAATTTTCAACTTTTTTGAAGCAGAAATCTTTTCATGAAAATTTTCAACTTTTTTGAAGCCAAAATCCTGTCATGAAAATTTTCAACTTTTTTGAAGCAGAAATCTTTTCATGAAAATCTTCGACATTTTTGAAGCCGAAATACTTGATGAAAATATTCAACTTTTTTGAAGTCTAAATCTTTTCATGAAAATTTTCAACTTTTTTGAAGCCGAAATCTTTTCATGAAAATTTTCAACTTTTTTGAAGCCGAAATAGTTCATGAAAATTTTCGACTTTTTTGAAGCCGAAATACTTCATGAAAATGTTCAACTTTTTTGAAACCTAAATCTTTTCATGAAAATTTTCAACTTTTTTGATGCCGAAATAGTTCATGAAAATGTTCAACTTTTTTGAAGCCGAAATCTTTTCATGAAAATTTTCAACTTTTTGAAGCCGAAATCTTTTCATGAAAATTTTCATCTTTTTTGAAGCCTAAATCTTTTCATGAAAATGTTCAACTTTTTTGAAGCCGAAATCTTTTCATGAAAATGTTCCATTTTTTTGAAGCCGAAATACTTCATGAAAATTTTCAACTTTTTTGAAGCCGAAATCTTTTCATGAAAATGTTCAACTTTTTTGAAGCCGAAATCTTTTCATGAAAATGTTCAACTTTTTTGAAGCCGAAATAGTTCATGAAAATTTTCAACTTTTTTGAAGCCGAAATAGTTCATGAAAATTTTCGACTTTTTTGAAGCCGAAAAACTTCATGAAAATTTTTAACTTTTTTGAAACCTAAATCTTTTCATGAAAATTTTCAACTTTTTTGATGCCGAAATAGTTCATGAAAATTTTCAACTTTTTTGAACCCGAAATCTTTTCATGAAAATGTTCAACTTTTTTGAAGCCGAAATCTTTTCATGAAAATGTTCAACTTTTTTGAAGCCGAAATCTTTTCATGAAAATTTTCAACTTTTTGAAGCCGAAATCTTTTCATGAAAATTTTCAACTTTTTGAAACCAAAATCTTTTCATGTAAATTTTCAACTTTTTTGAAGCAGAAATCTTTTCATGAAAATGTTCAACTTTTTTGAAGCCGAAATCTTTTCATGAAAATTTTCAACTTTTTTGAAGCCGAAATACTTGATGAAAATATTCAACTTTTTTGAAGTCTAAATCTTTTCATGAAAATTTTCAACTTTTTTGAAGCCGAAATCTTTTCATGAAAATTTTCAACTTTTTTGAAGCCGAAATAGTTCATGAAAATTTTCGACTTTTTTGAAGCCGAAATACTTCATGAAAATGTTCAACTTTTTTGAAACCTAAATCTTTTCATGAAAATTTTCAACTTTTTTGATGCCGAAATAGGTCATGAAAATTTTCAACTTTTTTGAAGCCGAAATAGTTCATGAAAATTTTCGACTTTTTTGAAGCCGAAATACTTCATGAAAATGTTCAACTTTTTTGAAACCTAAATCTTTTCATGAAAATTTTCAACTTTTTTGATGCCGAAATAGTTCATGAAAATTTTCAACTTTTTTGAAGCCGAAATCTTTTCATGAAAATGTTCAACTTTTTTGAAGCCAAAATCTTTTCATGAAAATGTTCAACTTTTTTGAAGCCGAAATCTTTTCATGAAAATTTTCAACTTTTTGAAGCCGAAATCTTTTCATGAAAATTTTCATCTTTTTTGAAGCCTAAATCTTTTCATGAAAATGTTCAACTTTTTTGAAGCCGAAATCTTTTCATGAAAATGTTCCATTTTTTTGAAGCCGAAATACTTCATGAAAATTTTCAACTTTTTTGAAGCCGAAATCTTTTCATGAAAATGTTCAACTTTTTTGAAGCCGAAATCTTTTCATGAAAATGTTCAACTTTTTTGAAGCCGAAATAGTTCATGAAAATTTTCAACTTTTTTGAAGCCGAAATAGTTCATGAAAATTTTCGACTTTTTTGAAGCCGAAAAACTTCATGAAAATTTTTAACTTTTTTGAAACCTAAATCTTTTCATGAAAATTTTCAACTTTTTTGATGCCGAAATAGTTCATGAAAATTTTCAACTTTTTTGAACCCGAAATCTTTTCATGAAAATGTTCAACTTTTTTGAAGCCGAAATCTTTTCATGAAAATGTTCAACTTTTTTGAAGCCGAAATCTTTTCATGAAAATTTTCAACTTTTTGAAACTAAAATCTTTTCATGAAAATGTTCAACTTTTTTGAAGCCGAAATCTTTTCATGAAAATTTTCAACTTTTTGAAACCAAAATCTTTTCATGTAAATTTTCAACTTTTTTGAAGCCGAAATAGTTCATGAAAATTTTCAACTTTTTTGAAGCCGAAATAGTTCATGAAAATTTTCGACTTTTTTGAAGCCGAAATCTTTTCATGAAAATTTTCAACTTTTTTGAAGCAGAAATCTTTTCATATAAATATTCAACTTTTTTGAAGCAGAAATCTTTTCATGAAAATTTTCAACTTTTTTGAAGCTGAAATCTTTTCATGAAAATTTTCAACTTTTTAGAAGCAGAAATCTTTTCATGAAAATGTTCAACTTTTTTGAAGCCGAAATCTTTTCATGAAAATGTTCAACTTTTTTGAAGCCGAAATCTTTTCATGAAAATGTTCAACTTTTTGGAACCCGAAATCTTTTCATGAAAATCTTCAACTTTTTTGAAGCCTAAATCTTTTCATGAAAATGTTCAACTTTTTTGAAGCCGAAATCTTTTCATGAAAATGTTCAACTTTTTGGAACCCGAAATCTTTTCATGAAAATCTTCAACTTTTTTGAAGCCTAAATCTTTTCATGAAAATGTTCAACTTTTTTGAAGTCGAAATCTTTTCATGAAAATGTTCAACTTTTTTGAAGCCGAAATCTTTTCATGAAAATTTTCAACTTTTTGAAGCCGAAATCTTTTCATGTAAATTTTCAACTTTTTGAAACCAAAATCTTTTCATGTAAATTTTAAACTTTTTTGAAGCAGAAATCTTTTCATGAAAATGTTCAACTTTTTTGAAGCCGAAATCTTTTCATGAAAATTTTCAACTTTTTTGAAGCCAAAATCCTGTCATGAAAATTTTCAACTTTTTTGAAGCAGAAATCTTTTCATGAAAATTTTCGACATTTTTGAAGCCGAAATAGTTCATGAAAATTTTCAACTTTTTTGAAGCAGAAATCTTTTCATGAAAATTTTCAACTTTTTTGAAGCCAAAATCCTGTCATGAAAATTTTCAACTTTTTTGAAGCAGAAATCTTTTCATGAAAATCTTCGACATTTTTGAAGCCGAAATACTTGATGAAAATATTCAACTTTTTTGAAGTCTAAATCTTTTCATGAAAATTTTCAACTTTTTTGAAGCCGAAATCTTTTCATGAAAATTTTCAACTTTTTTGAAGCCGAAATAGTTCATGAAAATTTTCGACTTTTTTGAAGCCGAAATACTTCATGAAAATGTTCAACTTTTTTGAAACCTAAATCTTTTCATGAAAATTTTCAACTTTTTTGATGCCGAAATAGTTCATGAAAATTTTCAACTTTTTTGAAGCCGAAATCTTTTCATGAAAATGTTCAACTTTTTTGAAGCCGAAATCTTTTCATGAAAATGTTCAACTTTTTGAAACCAAAATCTTTTCATGTAAATTTTCAACTTTTTTGAAGCCGAAATAGTTCATGAAAATTTTCAACTTTTTTGAAGCCGAAATAGTTCATGAAAATTTTCGACTTTTTTGAAGCCGAAAAACTTCATGAAAATTTTCAACTTTTTTGAAACCTAAATCTTTTCATGAAAATTTTCAACTTTTTTGATGCCGAAATAGTTCATGAAAATTTTCAACTTTTTTGAAGCCGAAATCTTTTCATGAAAATGTTCAACTTTTTTGAAGCCGAAATCTTTTCATGAAAATGTTCAACTTTTTTGAAGCCGAAATCTTTTCATGAAAATTTTCAACTTTTTGAAGCCGAAATCTTTTCATGAAAATTTTCATCTTTTTTGAAGCCTAAATCTTTTCATGAAAATGTTCAACTTTTTTGAAGCCGAAATCTTTTCATGAAAACGTTCCATTTTTTTGAAGCCGAAATACTTCATGAAAATTTTCAACTTTTTTGAAGCCGAAAACTTTTCATGAAAATGTTCAACTTTTTTGAAGCCGAAATCTTTTCATGAAAATGTTCAACTTTTTTGAAGCCGAAATCTTTTCATGAAAATTTTCAACTTTTTGAAACTAAAATCTTTTCATGAAAATTTTCAACTTTTTTGAAGCCGAAATCTTTTCATGAAAATTTTCAACTTTTTGAAACCAAAATCTTTTCATGTAAATTTTCAACTTTTTTGAAGCCGAAATAGTTCATGAAAATTTTCAACTTTTTTGAAGCCGAAATAGTTCATGAAAATTTTCGACTTTTTTGAAGCCGAAAAACTTCATGAAAATTTTCAACTTTTTTGAAACCTAAATCTTTTCATGAAAATTTTCAACTTTTTTGATGCCGAAATAGTTCATGAAAATTTTCAACTTTTTTGAACCCGAAATCTTTTCATGAAAATGTTCAACTTTTTTGAAGCCGAAATCTTTTCATGAAAATTTTCAACTTTTTTGAAACCTAAATCTTTTCATGAAAATTTTCAACTTTTTTGATGCCGAAATAGGTCATGAAAATTTTCAACTTTTTTGAAGCAGAAATCTTTTCATGAAAATGTTCAACTTTTTTGAAGCCGAAATCTTTTCATGAAAATGTTCAACTTTTTTGAAGCCGAAATCTTTTCATGAAAATGTTCAACTTTTTTGAAGCCGAAATCTTTTCATGAAAATTTTCAACTTTTTGAACCAAAATCTTTTCATGTAAATTTTCAACTTTTTTGAAGCCGAAATAGTTCATGAAAATTTTCAACTTTTTTGAAGCCGAAATAGTTCATGAAAATTTTCAACTTTTTTGAAGCCGAAATCTTTTCATGAAAATTTTCAACTTTTTTGAAGCAGAAATCTTTTCATATAAATATTCAACTTTTTTGAAGCAGAAATCTTTTCATGAAAATTTTCAACTTTTTTGAAGCTGAAATCTTTTCATGAAAATTTTCAACTTTTTTGAAGCAGAAATCTTTTCATGAAAATGTTCAACTTTTTTGAAGCCGAAATCTTTTCATGAAAATGTTCAACTTTTTTGAAGCCAAAATCCTGTCATGAAAATTTTCAACTTTTTTGAAGCAGAAATCTTTTCATGAAAATTTTCGACATTTTTGAAGCCGAAATAGTTCATGAAAATTTTCAACTTTTTTGAAGCAGAAATCTTTTCATGAAAATTTTCAACTTTTTTGAAGCCAAAATCCTGTCATGAAAATTTTCAACTTTTTTGAAGCAGAAATCTTTTCATGAAAATCTTCGACATTTTTGAAGCCGAAATACTTGATGAAAATATTCAACTTTTTTGAAGTCTAAATCTTTTCATGAAAATTTTCAACTTTTTTGAAGCCGAAATCTTTTCATGAAAATTTTCAACTTTTTTGAAGCCGAAATAGTTCATGAAAATTTTCGACTTTTTTGAAGCCGAAATACTTCATGAAAATGTTCAACTTTTTTGAAACCTAAATCTTTTCATGAAAATTTTCAACTTTTTTGATGCCGAAATAGTTCATGAAAATTTTCAACTTTTTTGAAGCCGAAATCTTTTCATGAAAATGTTCAACTTTTTTGAAGCCAAAATCTTTTCATGAAAATGTTCAACTTTTTTGAAGCCGAAATCTTTTCATGAAAATTTTCAACTTTTTGAAGCCGAAATCTTTTCATGAAAATTTTCATCTTTTTTGAAGCCTAAATCTTTTCATGAAAATGTTCAACTTTTTTGAAGCCGAAATCTTTTCATGAAAATGTTCCATTTTTTTGAAGCCGAAATACTTCATGAAAATTTTCAACTTTTTTGAAGCAGAAATCTTTTCATGAAAATCTTCGACATTTTTGAAGCCGAAATACTTGATGAAAATATTCAACTTTTTTGAAGTCTAAATCTTTTCATGAAAATTTTCAACTTTTTTGAAGCCGAAATCTTTTCATGAAAATTTTCAACTTTTTTGAAGCCGAAATAGTTCATGAAAATTTTCGACTTTTTTGAAGCCGAAAAACTTCATGAAAATTTTCAACTTTTTTGAAGCCGAAATCTTTTCATGAAAATTTTCAACTTTTTGAAGCCGAAATCTTTTCATGAAAATTTTCAATTTTTTTTAAGCCAAAATCTTTTCATGAAAATCTTAGACTTTTTTGAAGTCGAAATCTTTTCATGAAAATTTTCAACTTTTTGAAGCCGAAATCTTTTCATGTAAATTTTCAACTTTTTTGAAGCAGAAATCTTTTCATGAAAATGTTCAACTTTTTTGAAGCCGAAATCTTTTCATGAAAATTTTCAACTTTTTGAAGCCGAAATCTTTTCATGAAAATTTTCAACTTTTTTGAAGCAGAAATCTTTTCATGAAAATTTTAGACTTTTTTGAAGTCGAAATCTTTTCATGTAAATTTTCAACTTTTTTGAAGCAGAAATCTTTTCATGAAAATGTTCAACTTTTTTGAAGCCGAAATCTTTTCATGAAAATGTTCAAGTTTTTTGAAGCCGAAATCTTTTCATGAAAATGTTCCATTTTTTTGAAGCCGAAATACTTCATGAAAATTTTCAACTTTTTTGAAGCCGAAATCTTTTCATGAAAATTTTGAACTTTTTTGAAGCCAAAATCGTGTCATGAAAATTTTCAACTTTTTTGAAGCAGAAATCTTTTCATGAAAATCTTCGACTTTTTTGAAGCCGAAATACTTGATGAAAATATTCAACTTTTTTGAAGTCTAAATCTTTTCATGAAAATTTTCAACTTTTTTGAAGCAGAAATCTTTTCATGAAAGTTTTCAACTTTTTTGAAGCCGAAATAGTTCATGAAAATTTTAGACTTTTTTGAACCCGAAATACTTCATGAAAATGTTCAACTTTTTTGAAGCAGAAATCTTTTCATGAAAATTTTCAACTTTTTGAAACCAAAATCTTTTCATGAAAATTTTCAACTTTTTTGAAGCCGAAATCTTTTCATGAAAATGGTCAACTTTTTGAAGCCGAAATCTTTTAATGAAAATGTTCCACTTTTTTGAAGCCGAAATCTTTTCATGAAAATTTTCATCTTTTTTGAAGCAGAAATCTTCTCATGAAAATCTGAAATTTTTTTGAAGTCGAAATCTTTTCATGAAAATTTTCAACTTTTTTGAAGCCGAAATCTTTTCATGAAAATGTTCCATTTTTTTGAAGCCGAAATACTTCATGAAAATCTTCAACTTTTTTGAAGCCGAAATCTTTTCATGAAAATGTTCAACTTTTTTGAAGCCGAAATCTTTTCATGAAAATTTTCAACTTTTTTGAAGCCGAAATACTTGATGAAAATATTCAACTTTTTTGAAGTCTAAATCTTTTCATGAAAATTTTCAACTTTTTTGAAGCAGAAATCTTTTCAAGAAAGTTTTCAACTTTTTTGAAGCCGAAATAGTTCATGAAAATTTTAGACTTTTTTGAACCCGAAATACTTCATGAAAATGTTCAACTTTTTTGAAGCCGAAATCTTTTCATGAAAATTTTCAACTTTTTGAAACCAAAATCTTTTCATGAAAATATTCAACTTTTTTGAAGCAGAAATCTTTTCATGAAAATGTTCAACTTTTTTGAAGCCGAAATCTTTTCATGAAAATCTTCGACTTTTTTGAAGCCGAAATACTTGATGAAAATAATCAACTTTTTTGAAGTCTAAATCTTTTCATGAAAATGTTCAACTTTTTTGAAGCAGAAATCTTTTCATGAAAGTTTTCAACTTTTTTGAAGCCGAAATAGTTCATGAAAATTTTAGACTTTTTTGAACCCGAAATACTTCATGAAAATGTTCAACTTTTTTGAAGCCGAAATCTTTTCATGAAAATTTTCAACTTTTTGAAACCAAAATCTTTTCATGAAAATATTCAACTTTTTTGAAGCAGAAATCTTTTCATGAAAATGTTCAACTTTTTTGAAGCCGAAATCTTTTCATGAAAATCTTCGACTTTTTTGAAGCCGAAATACTTGATGAAAATAATCAACTTTTTTGAAGTCTAAATCTTTTCATGAAAATTTTCAACTTTTTTGAAGCAGAAATCTTTTCATGAAAGTTTTCAACTTTTTTGAAGCCGAAATAGTTCATGAAAATTTTCAACTTTTTTGAACCCGAAATTTTTTTTCATGAAAATTTTCAACTTTTTTGAAGCAGAAATCTTTTCATGAAAATGTTCCATTTTTTTGAAGCCGAAATACTTCATGAAAATGTTCAACTTTTTTGAAGCCAAAATCTTTTCATGAAAATTTTCAACTTTTTGAAACCAAAATCTTTTCATGAAAATTTTCAACTTTTTTGAAGCAGAAATCTTTTCATGAAAATGTTCAACTTTTTTGAAGCCGAAATCTTTTCATGAAAATCTTCGACTTTTTTGAAGCCGAAATACTTGATGAAAATAATCAACTTTTTTGAAGTCTAAATCTTTTCATGAAAATTTTCAACTTTTTTGAAGCAGAAATCTTTTCATGAAAGTTTTCAACTTTTTTGAAGCCGAAATAGTTCATGAAAATTTTCAACTTTTTTGAACCCGAAATCTTTTCATGAAAATTTTCAACTTTTTTGAAGCAGAAATCTTTTCATGAAAATGTTCCATTTTTTTGAAGCCGAAATACTTCATGAAAATGTTCAACTTTTTTGAAGCCAAAATCTTTTCATGAAAATTTTCAACTTTTTGAAACCAAAATCTTTTCATGAAAATTTTCAACTTTTTTGAAGCAGAAATCTTTTCATGAAAATGTTCAACTTTTTTGAAGCCGAAATCTTTTCATGAAAATTTTCAACTTTTTGAAACCAAAATCTTTTCATGTAATTTTTCAACTTTTTTGAAGCAGAAATCTTTTCATGAAAATTTTCAACTTTTTTGAAGCCGAAATCTTTTCATGAAAATTTTCAACTTTTTTGAAGCCAAAATCCTGTCATGAAAATTTTCAACTTTTTTGATGCCGAAATAGTTCATGAAAATTTTCAACTTTTTTGAACCCGAAATCTTTTCATGAAAATTTTCAACTTTTTTGAAGCCGAAATCTTTTCATGAAAATGTTCAACTTTTTTGAAGCCGAAATCTTTTCATGAAAATGTTCAACTTTTTTGAAGCCGAAATCTTTTCATGAAAATTTTCAACTTTTTGAAACCAAAATCTTTTCATGAAAATATTCAACTTTTTTGAAGTAGAAATCTTTTCATGAAAATGTTCAACTTTTTTGAAGCCGAAATCTTTTCATGAAAATCTTCGACTTTTTTGAAGCCGAAATACTTGATGAAAATAATCAACTTTTTTGAAGTCTAAATCTTTTCATGAAAATTTTCAACTTTTTTGAAGCAGAAATCTTTTCATGAAAGTTTTCAACTTTTTTGAAGCCGAAATAGTTCATGAAAATTTTCAACTTTTTTGAACCCGAAATCTTTTCATGAAAATTTTCAACTTTTTTGAAGCAGAAATCTTTTCATGAAAATGTTCCATTTTTTTGAAGCCGAAATACTTCATGAAAATGTTCAACTTTTTTGAAGCCAAAATCTTTTCATGAAAATTTTCAACTTTTTGAAACCAAAATCTTTTCATGAAAATTTTCAACTTTTTTGAAGCAGAAATCTTTTCATGAAAATGTTCAACTTTTTTGAAGCCGAAATCTTTTCATGAAAATTTTCAACTTTTTGAAACCAAAATCTTTTCATGTAATTTTTCAACTTTTTTGAAGCAGAAATCTTTTCATGAAAATTTTCAACTTTTTTGAAGCCGAAATCTTTTCATGAAAATTTTCAACTTTTTTGAAGCCAAAATCCTGTCATGAAAATTTTCAACTTTTTTGATGCCGAAATAGTTCATGAAAATTTTCAACTTTTTTGAACCCGAAATCTTTTCATGAAAATTTTCAACTTTTTTGAAGCCGAAATCTTTTCATGAAAATGTTCAACTTTTTTGAAGCCGAAATCTTTTCATGAAAATGTTCAACTTTTTTGAAGCCGAAATCTTTTCATGAAAATTTTCAACTTTTTGAAACCAAAATCTTTTCATGTAATTTTTCAACTTTTTTGAAAACGAAATCTTTTCATGAAAATTTTCAACTTTTTTGAAGCCGAAATCTTTTCATGAAAATTTTCAACTTTTTTGAATCAGAAATCTTTTCATGAAAATCTTAGACTTTTTTGAAGTCGAAATCTTTTCATGTAAATTTTCAACTTTTTTGAATCAGAAATCTTTTCATGAAAATCTTAGACTTTTTTGAAGTCGAAATCTTTTCATGTAAATTTTCAACTTTTTTGAAGCAGAAATCTTTTCATGAAAATGTTCAACTTTTTTGAAGCCGAAATCTTTTCATGAAAATTTTCAACTTTTTTGAATCAGAAATCTTTTCATGAAAATCTTAGACTTTTTTGAAGTCGAAATCTTTTCATGTAAATTTTCAACTTTTTTGAATCAGAAATCTTTTCATGAAAATCTTAGACTTTTTTGAAGTCGAAATCTTTTCATGTAAATTTTCAACTTTTTTGAAGCAGAAATCTTTTCATGAAAATGTTCAACTTTTTTGAAGCCGAAATCTTTTCATGAAAATGTTCAAGTTTTTTGAAGCCGAAATCTTTTCATGAAAATGTTCCATTTTTTTGAAGCCGAAATACTTCATGAAAATTTTCAACTTTTTTGAAGCCGAAATCTTTTCATGAAAATTTTGAACTTTTTTGAAGCCAAAATCGTGTCATGAAAATTTTCAACTTTTTTGAAGCAGAAATCTTTTCATGAAAATCTTCGACTTTTTTGAAGCCGAAATACTTGATGAAAATATTCAACTTTTTTGAAGTCTAAATCTTTTCATGAAAATTTTCAACTTTTTTGAAGCAGAAATCTTTTCATGAAAGTTTTCAACTTTTTTGAAGCCGAAATAGTTCATGAAAATTTTAGACTTTTTTGAACCCGAAATACTTCATGAAAATGTTCAACTTTTTTGAAGCCGAAATCTTTTCATGAAAATGTTCAACTTTTTTGAAGCCGAAATCTTTTCATGAAAATTTTCAACTTTTTTGAATCAGAAATCTTTTCATGAAAATCTTAGACTTTTTTGAAGTCGAAATCTTTTCATGTAAATTTTCAACTTTTTTGAAGCAGAAATCTTTTCATGAAAATGTTCAACTTTTTTGAAGCCGAAATCTTTTCATGAAAATGTTCAAGTTTTTTGAAGCCGAAATCTTTTCATGAAAATGTTCCATTTTTTTGAAGCCGAAATACTTCATGAAAATTTTCAACTTTTTTGAAGCCGAAATCTTTTCATGAAAATTTTGAACTTTTTTGAAGCCAAAATCGTGTCATGAAAATTTTCAACTTTTTTGAAGCAGAAATCTTTTCATGAAAATCTTCGACTTTTTTGAAGCCGAAATACTTGATGAAAATATTCAACTTTTTTGAAGTCTAAATCTTTTCATGAAAATTTTCAACTTTTTTGAAGCAGAAATCTTTTCATGAAAGTTTTCAACTTTTTTGAAGCCGAAATAGTTCATGAAAATTTTAGACTTTTTTGAACCCGAAATACTTCATGAAAATGTTCAACTTTTTTGAAGCCGAAATCTTTTCATGAAAATTTTCAACTTTTTGAAACCAAAATCTTTTCATGAAAATATTCAACTTTTTTGAAGCAGAAATCTTTTCATGAAAATGTTCAACTTTTTTGAAGCCGAAATCTTTTCATGAAAATCTTCGACTTTTTTGAAGCCGAAATACTTGATGAAAATAATCAACTTTTTTGAAGTCTAAATCTTTTCATGAAAATGTTCAACTTTTTTGAAGCAGAAATCTTTTCATGAAAGTTTTCAACTTTTTTGAAGCCGAAATAGTTCATGAAAATTTTAGACTTTTTTGAACCCGAAATACTTCATGAAAATGTTCAACTTTTTTGAAGCCGAAATCTTTTCATGAAAATTTTCAACTTTTTGAAACCAAAATCTTTTCATGAAAATATTCAACTTTTTTGAAGCAGAAATCTTTTCATGAAAATGTTCAACTTTTTTGAAGCCGAAATCTTTTCATGAAAATCTTAGACTTTTTTGAAGTCGAAATCTTTTCATGTAAATTTTCAACTTTTTTGAAGCAGAAATCTTTTCATGAAAATGTTCAACTTTTTTGAAGCCGAAATCTTTTCATGAAAATGTTCAAGTTTTTTGAAGCCGAAATCTTTTCATGAAAATGTTCCATTTTTTTGAAGCCGAAATACTTCATGAAAATTTTCAACTTTTTTGAAGCCGAAATCTTTTCATGAAAATTTTGAACTTTTTTGAAGCCAAAATCGTGTCATGAAAATTTTCAACTTTTTTGAAGCAGAAATCTTTTCATGAAAATCTTCGACTTTTTTGAAGCCGAAATACTTGATGAAAATATTCAACTTTTTTGAAGTCTAAATCTTTTCATGAAAATTTTCAACTTTTTTGAAGCAGAAATCTTTTCATGAAAGTTTTCAACTTTTTTGAAGCCGAAATAGTTCATGAAAATTTTAGACTTTTTTGAACCCGAAATACTTCATGAAAATGTTCAACTTTTTTGAAGCCGAAATCTTTTCATGAAAATTTTCAACTTTTTGAAACCAAAATCTTTTCATGAAAATATTCAACTTTTTTGAAGCAGAAATCTTTTCATGAAAATGTTCAACTTTTTTGAAGCCGAAATCTTTTCATGAAAATCTTCGACTTTTTTGAAGCCGAAATACTTGATGAAAATAATCAACTTTTTTGAAGTCTAAATCTTTTCATGAAAATGTTCAACTTTTTTGAAGCAGAAATCTTTTCATGAAAGTTTTCAACTTTTTTGAAGCCGAAATAGTTCATGAAAATTTTAGACTTTTTTGAACCCGAAATACTTCATGAAAATGTTCAACTTTTTTGAAGCCGAAATCTTTTCATGAAAATTTTCAACTTTTTGAAACCAAAATCTTTTCATGAAAATATTCAACTTTTTTGAAGCAGAAATCTTTTCATGAAAATGTTCAACTTTTTTGAAGCCGAAATCTTTTCATGAAAATCTTCGACTTTTTTGAAGCCGAAATACTTGATGAAAATAATCAACTTTTTTGAAGTCTAAATCTTTTCATGAAAATTTTCAACTTTTTTGAAGCAGAAATCTTTTCATGAAAGTTTTCAACTTTTTTGAAGCCGAAATAGTTCATGAAAATTTTCAACTTTTTTGAACCCGAAATCTTTTCATGAAAATTTTCAACTTTTTTGAAGCAGAAATCTTTTCATGAAAATGTTCCATTTTTTTGAAGCCGAAATACTTCATGAAAATGTTCAACTTTTTTGAAGCCAAAATCTTTTCATGAAAATTTTCAACTTTTTGAAACCAAAATCTTTTCATGAAAATTTTCAACTTTTTTGAAGCAGAAATCTTTTCATGAAAATGTTCAACTTTTTTGAAGCCGAAATCTTTTCATGAAAATCTTCGACTTTTTTGAAGCCGAAATACTTGATGAAAATAATCAACTTTTTTGAAGTCTAAATCTTTTCATGAAAATTTTCAACTTTTTGAAACCAAAATCTTTTCATGAAAATTTTCAACTTTTTTGAAGCAGAAATCTTTTCATGAAAATGTTCAACTTTTTTGAAGCCGAAATCTTTTCATGAAAATTTTCAACTTTTTGAAACCAAAATCTTTTCATGTAATTTTTCAACTTTTTTGAAGCAGAAATCTTTTCATGAAAATTTTCAACTTTTTTGAAGCCGAAATCTTTTCATGAAAATTTTCAACTTTTTTGAAGCCAAAATCCTGTCATGAAAATTTTCAACTTTTTTGATGCCGAAATAGTTCATGAAAATTTTCAACTTTTTTGAACCCGAAATCTTTTCATGAAAATTTTCAACTTTTTTGAAGCAGAAATCTTTTCATGAAAATGTTCAACTTTTTTGAAGCCGAAATCTTTTCATGAAAATGTTCAACTTTTTTGAAGCCGAAATCTTTTCATGAAAATTTTCAACTTTTTGAAACCAAAATCTTTTCATGAAAATATTCAACTTTTTTGAAGCAGAAATCTTTTCATGAAAATGTTCAACTTTTTTGAAGCCGAAATCTTTTCATGAAAATCTTCGACTTTTTTGAAGCCGAAATACTTGATGAAAATAATCAACTTTTTTGAAGTCAAAATCTTTTCATGAAAATTTTCAACTTTTTTGAAGCAGAAATCTTTTCATGAAAGTTTTCAACTTTTTTGAAGCCGAAATAGTTCATGAAAATTTTCAACTTTTTTGAACCCGAAATCTTTTCATGAAAATTTTCAACTTTTTTGAAGCAGAAATCTTTTCATGAAAATGTTCCATTTTTTTGAAGCCGAAATACTTCATGAAAATGTTCAACTTTTTTGAAGCCAAAATCTTTTCATGAAAATTTTCAACTTTTTGAAACCAAAATCTTTTCATGAAAATTTTCAACTTTTTTGAAGCAGAAATCTTTTCATGAAAATGTTCAACTTTTTTGAAGCCGAAATCTTTTCATGAAAATTTTCAACTTTTTGAAACCAAAATCTTTTCATGTAATTTTTCAACTTTTTTGAAGCAGAAATCTTTTCATGAAAATTTTCAACTTTTTTGAAGCCGAAATCTTTTCATGAAAATTTTCAACTTTTTTGAAGCCAAAATCCTGTCATGAAAATTTTCAACTTTTTTGATGCCGAAATAGTTCATGAAAATTTTCAACTTTTTTGAACCCGAAATCTTTTCATGAAAATTTTCAACTTTTTTGAAGCCGAAATCTTTTCATGAAAATGTTCAACTTTTTTGAAGCCGAAATCTTTTCATGAAAATGTTCAACTTTTTTGAAGCCGAAATCTTTTCATGAAAATTTTCAACTTTTTGAAACCAAAATCTTTTCATGTAATTTTTCAACTTTTTTGAAGCAGAAATCTTTTCATGAAAATTTTCAACTTTTTTGAAGCCGAAATCTTTTCATGAAAATTTTCAACTTTTTTGAAGCCAAAATCCTGTCATGAAAATTTTCAACTTTTTTGATGCCGAAATAGTTCATGAAAATTTTCAACTTTTTTGAACCCGAAATCTTTTCATGAAAATTTTCAACTTTTTGAAACCAAAATCTTTTCATGAAAATCTTAGACTTTTTTGAAGTCGAAATCTTTTCATGTAAATTTTCAACTTTTTTGAAGCAGAAATCTTTTCATGAAAATGTTCAACTTTTTTGAAGCAGAAATCTTTTCATGAAAATCTTCGACTTTTTTGAAGCCGAAATAGTTCATGAAAGTTTTCAACCTTTTTGAAGCCGAAATACTTCATGAAAATTTCTACTTTTTTTAAAGCCAAAATCCTGTCATGAAAATTTTCAACTTTTTTGAAGCAGAAATCTTTTCATGAAAATCTTCAACTTTTTTGAAGCTGAAATACTTCATGAAAGTTTTCAACCTTTTTGAAGCCGAAATACTTCATGAAAATTTTCAACTTTTTTGAAGCCGAAATCTTTTCATGAAAATCTTAGACTTTTTTGAAGTCGAAATCTTTTCATGTAAATTTTCAACTTTTTTGAACCCGAAATCTTTTCATGAAAATGTTCAACTTTTTTGAAGCCGAAATCTTTTCATGAAAATGTTCCATTTTTTTGAAGCCGAA
>NW_027077316.1:22500-32784 GCF_963930695.1 Labrus bergylta | reverse complement strand
CAACACAGCCCGTTCAGTACAAGTTAAAACAGCAGCAGAGACAGTATTAAGCCCCGCCCCCCTCCCTCTCTCTCTGTGCAGGTTGGAGCTGCTCCAGCTGTTTTCTCTCTCTTCCACCTGCCCTGCATTCAGAAGTGGGCCAAAGACTCGGCCTTCCTCGTCTCCCTCCGTCACCGATGAAGACTTCGGTCAGAAGCAGCACCCCTGGCCCTGGTGAGGGACAAACCTGCTTCTGTTTTTATAAACCTGTCACAGTGAGATCACTTCCTGTCCTCCTGTAACTCTGCCTTTCGCCCAATCACAGCGATCAGATCCGCCCCTCTGTGACCCTGAACGTAGAGATAATGGATGGATGTGAAAGTCATCTGTAACTGTTGTTTTTTTTTCTTCTTCAGTCCAAAGTGTCGAGCTGAATATCCTCCCAGTGCGACGCCCAACAGGTACGTCTCACTACATTCACTGCACTTCATGTGTGACACCATGAGGACGCTTCATGTTCACACAGCTCACACTCTGACACCATGAGGACGCTTCATGTTCACACAGCTCACACTCTGACACCATGAGGACGCTTCATGTTCACACAGCTCACACTCTGACACCTTGAGGACGCTTCATGTTCACAGCTCACACTCTGACACCATAGAGGACGCTTCATGTTCACACAGCTCACACTCTGACACCATGAGGACGCTTCATGTTCACACAGTCACACTCTGAACCCATTGAGGACGCTTCATGTTCACAACCTCTGACACCATGAGGACGCTTCATGTTCACACAGCTCACACTCTGACACCATGAGGACGCTTCATGTTCACACAGCTCACACTCTGACACCATGAGGACGCTTCATGTTCACACAGCTCACACTCTGACACCATGAGGACGCTTCATGTTCACACAGCTCACACACTGACACCATGAGGACGCTTCATGTTCACACAGCTCACACACTGACACCATGAGGACGCTTCATGTTCACACAGCTCACACTCTGACACCATGAGGACGCTTCATGTTCACAGCCACTCTGACACCATGAGGACGCTTCATGTTCACACAGCTCACACTCTGACACCATGAGGACGCTTCATGTTCACACAGCTCACACTCTGACACCATGAGGACGCTTCATGTTCACACAGCTCACACACTGACACCATGAGGACGCTTCATGTTCACACAGCTCACACTCTGACACCATGAGGACGCTTCATGTTCACACGCTCACACTCTGACACCATGAGGACGCTTCATGTTCACACAGCTCACACTCTGACACCATGAGGACGCTTTCATGTTCACACAGCTCACACTCTGACACCATTGAGGACGCTTCATGTTCACACAGCTCACACTCTGACACCATGAGGACGCTTCATGTTCACACAGCCTCACACTCTGACACCATGAGGACGCTTCATGTTCACACAGCTCACACTCTGACACCATGAGGACGCTTCATGTTCACACAGCTCACACTCTGACACCATGAGGACGCTTCATGTTCACACAGCTCACACTCTGACACCATGAGGACGCTTCATGTTCACACAGCTCACACTCTGACACCATGAGGACGCTTCATGTTCACACAGCTCACACTCTGACACCATGAGGACGCTTCATGTTCACACAGCTCACACTCTGACACCATGAGGACGCTTCATGTTCACACAGCTCACACTCTGACACCATGAGGACGCTTCATGTTCACACAGCTCACACTCTGACACCATGAGGACGCTTCATGTTCACACAGCTCACACTCTGACACCATGAGGACGCTTCATGTTCACACAGCTCACACTCTGACACCATGAGGACGCTTCATGTTCACGACCAGTTCACACAGCTCACACTCTGACACCATGAGGACGCTTCATGTTCACACAGCTCACACTCTGACACCATGAGGACGCTTCATGTTCACACAGCTCACACACTGACACCATGAGGACGCTTCATGTTCACACAGCTCACACTCTGACACCATGAGGACGCTTCATGTTCACACAGCTCACACACTGACACCATGAGGACGCTTCATGTTCACACAGCTCACACTCTGACACCATGAGGACGCTTCATGTTCACACAGCTCACACTCTGACACCATGAGGACGCTTCATGTTCACACAGCTCACACTCTGACACCATGAGGACGCTTCATGTTCACACAGCTCACACTCTGACACCATGAGGACGCTTCATGTTCACACAGCTCACACTCTGACACCATGAGGACGCTTTCATGTTCACACAGCTCACACTCTGACACCATGAGGACGCTTCATGTTCACACAGCTCACACTCTGACACCATGAGGACGCTTCATGTTCACACAGCTCACACTCTGACACCATGAGGACGCTTCATGTTCACACAGCTCACACTCTGACACCATGAGGACGCTTCATGTTCACAACAGCTCACACTCTGACACCATGAGGACGCTTCATGTTCACACAGCTCACACTCTGACACCATGAGGACGCTTCATGTTCACACAGCTCACACTCTGACACCATGAGGACGCTTCATGTTCACACAGCTCACACTCTGACACCATGAGACGCTTCATGTTCACACAGCTCACACTCTGACACCATGAGGACGCTTCATGTTCACACAGTTCACACAGCTCACACTCTGACACCATGAGGACGCTTCATGTTCACACAGCTCACACTCTGACACCATGAGGACGCTTCATGTTCACACAGCTCACACACTGACACCATGAGGACGCTTCATGTTCACACAGCTCACACTCTGACACCATGAGGACGCTTCATGTTCACACAGCTCACACACTGACACCATGAGGACGCTTCATGTTCACACAGCTCACACTCTGACACCATGAGGACGCTTCATGTTCACACAGCTCACACTCTGACACCATGAGGACGCTTCATGTTCACACAGCTCACACTCTGACACCATGAGGACGCTTCATGTTCACACAGCTCACACTCTGACACCATGAGGACGCTTCATGTTCACACAGCTCACACTCTGACACCATGAGGACGCTTCATGTTCACACAGCTCACACTCTGACACCATGAGGACGCTTCATGTTCACACAGCTCACACTCTGACACCATGAGGACGCTTCATGTTCACACAGCTCACACTCTGACACCATGAGGACGCTTCATGTTCACACAGCTCACACTCTGACACCATGAGGACGCTTCATGTTCACACAGCTCACACTCTGACACCATGAGGACGCTTCATGTTCACACAGCTCACACTCTGACACCATGAGGACGCTTCATGTTCACACAGCTCACACACTGACACCATGAGGACGCTTCATGTTCACACAGCTCACACTCTGACACATCACAACAAACTCAAATTCATTTAGAGGACCACTTTAACCCTCCTGACTCACTATGGACATTTCTGTCCATGTGGTCAAATGTCTCCTCTTCATCTGTCCATCATTTTGTCTGTTAGTACATATGGAACACATTTTATAAGAAAGTTTCTCTCTTGACACATTTTGGAATGAACATTTTATTTTTTTAATAAATCAATAGATCACTGAAACATGTTTACTACCCTCTGAAGTCACTGAGGACAAACATGTCCACTTACAAAAAACTGATCTAAAAATAGAACAGATTGATATTTTTTCTTCTTTTTTCTGCATAATCTCTTAATCAACTTCAGCCCTGCTCAAAACTACCAAACATTCAATCATTTTTAGGAATTTAACCCTTTAAATGCCAGTTTGATTACTTGATGTCCCTGTTGTTATTTATGAAAAAAAAAACACAAAAGAGAGTTATATTCCATAAAACAAATATTTGGTGGCTGGGGATTTTTTTTAAATCAGTCTTGGATATTTCAAAGATTATCCAAAATATTGACTTAGATGCATTGTTAGTTTTTGTGTAGCATCAGATTTCAAATGTAGTTCCCTGTTTGGACATTGGAGGGCGAAAATGTCCAATTTCCAATTCACATTTTTTCTACTTTTTTCTGCATAAATCTCCAAACATTGAATAACTATCAACTACTTTAAATGCCAGTTTGATTACATGATTCTGGCATTTAAAGGGTTAAATTCCTAAAAATGACTGGATGTTTGGTAGTTTTGAGCAGGGCAGGAGTTGTTTTAAGAGATTTATTTCCAAAAAAAAGTAGAAAAAAATATCAGTATGTTCTATTTCTCTCAGTTTTTTGTAAGTGGACATGTTTGTCCTGAGTGACTCAGAGGGTTGCAGTGGTTAGAGGCTGGAGAAGGCAGAGGGAGCACAGAAGAAGAGCTCACCTTTTCAGTCTGAAATCAACTTCTCATGGAGCCTCTCAGTTCAGACACAGAGGTGCGTTGGAATTGTCCCTCCTGTCTCCTTCACTATCCACTTCACCTTTAACCTCGGGGAAAAGGTCATGAGGTCAAGGAAAGATGTTAGGAGAAGTCATAAAGGACTTAGGGAAAGGAGATCTCGTTGCTCTAACAATCCGACCACATTTCCACTAGGCCACGTCATTAAATGTGACGGACCGGCGGAGGTTGATGACGTGGGTCTGCCGTGTTGAAACTACAATGTTCAGATAATGGATAAAAATGTCTCTTATCTTTTATCTCTTTACGATCATCGTTCATGTTCCTGAACGGTCGGATGCGTCATATCTCATCTCCTTCCTAAAGGATGGTCCAGTGTATCCTAAAGGAGGTTATAAAGGAAGCATTGACCCACCTTTCCTTAACTTTTAGAGAATTCAAACGGCTCTTATCATGGCCGCCACTGAAATGCTTCAGGGTTAAAGGTGAAGTGGATCGTGAGAGGAGACAGGAGGGACAATTGAACGCACCCCTACAGACATGATGCTTAACAATCTGCAGCGTCATGGCTGCTGTCGTCCAGCAGGGGGCTCCACACTCCACACAGTGAAGAGCTCAAACCTCTGATCCCTTTGGACGATTCTCTTCGTGTGTGTGTGTGGTGTGTGTGTGTGTGTGTGTGTGTGTGTGTGTGTGTGTGTGTGTGTGTGTGTGTTGTGTGTGTGTGTGTGTGTGTGTGTGTGTGTGTGTGTGTGTGTGTGTGTGTGTGTGTGTGTGTGTGTGTGTGTGTGTGTGTGTTGTGTTCAGGTACATGTGTTACTGTGGGAAGCTGCAGGATCCTCCAGCTGATCCCTGGTTGGCTCCTCACTCCTGCGGCTCCGTCTGTCAGAAGGAGCTCAAACCCACCTGTGGACACAACTGCCTGCTGCTCTGTCACCCCGGTAACCAGACACACACACACACACACACACACACAGACACACAGATACACACACACAGATACACCACATCTTACACTTTGTGTGTTTTCAGGTCCCTGCCCTCCGTGTCCAAAGATGGTGTCAGTGTCCTGTCTGTGTGGAAAAGCTAAGCCCCTCCCCGTCGCTGTAGCAACAAGGTAAACCTTCAAAGTTTAAACATGTGTTTCCTGCAGCGTCATGAGAAATGATCCAATCAGAAGTAAGGAGTGATGATTGACAGGTTGAAATGATCAATCAGATGAAGCTTCTGACTCTGCTGTGTGTGTGTGTGTGTGTGTGTGGTTGTGTGTGTGTGTGTGTGTGTGTGTGTGTGTGTGTGTGTGTGTGTGTGTGTGTGTGTGTGTGTGTGTGTGTGTGTGTGTGTGTGTGTGTGTGTGTGTGTGTGTGTGTGTGTGTGTGTGTGTGTGTGTGTGTGTGTGTGTGTGTGTGTGTGTGTTCTCTCTCCAGGCCTGGTCATGTCAGCAACAGTGTAACAAGTTGTTACCCTGCAAGCAGCACACCTGTACACATTCCTGTCACACAGGTACACACACACACAGAGAAAGAGAGACACACAGAGAGACAGAGACACACACACAGAGACATACACACACACACACAGAGAGACACACACACAGAGACACACATACACACACACACACACACACACAGAGACACACACACACACGGCCGACAGTAACACCTTTGTGTGTGTGGGTGTGTGTGTGGTGTGGTGTGTGTTTCAGAGTGTTCTCCCTGTCCCAGAGTCAGTGTTCAGAAGTGTGTGTGTGGGTCGAGAGCGGACAGAAAGACCCTGTGCTGCCCCCAAGTGGAACTGTCAGCAGGTACAACTACACACAAACTACACACAACTACACAACAACTACACACAACTACACACAACTACACACATTACACGCAACTACACACATCTACACACATCTACACACAACTACACACATCTACACACAACTACACACATCTACACACATCTACACACAACTACACACATCTACACACAACTGCACACATCTACACACAACTACACACATCTACACACATCTACACACAACTACACACATCTACACACATCTACACACAACTACACACAAACTACACACATCTACACACATCTACAGCACATCTACACAACTACACACAAACTACACACATCTACACACAACTACACACATCTACACACAACTACACACAAACTACACACATTTACACACAAACTACACACATCTACACACAACTACACACAAACTACACACAAACTAAACACATCTACACACAACTACACACATCTACACACAACTACACACAACTACACACATCTACACACACTACACACAAACTACACACATCTACACACAACTACACACAAACTACACACAAACTAAACACATCTACACACAACTACACACATCTACACACAACTACACACAACTACACACATCTACACACAAACTACACCCATCTACACGCAACTACACACAACTACACACAACTACACACAAACTACACACAACTACACACAAACTACACACATCTACACACAAACTACACACAACTACACACATCTACACACAACTACACACATCTACACACAACTACACACAAACTACACACATCTACACACAACTACACACAAACTACACACATCTACACACAAACTACACACATCTACACACAAACTACACACATCTACACACAACTACACACAACTACACACATCTACACACAACTACACACAAACTACACACAACTACACAACAAACTACACACATCTACACACAACTACACACATCACACACTCTACACACAAACTACACACATCTACACACAAACTACACACATCATCTACACACAACTACACACAACTAACACACATCTACACACAACTACACACAAACTACACACATCTACACACATCTACACGCAACTACACACAACTACACACAACTACACACATCTACACACATCTACACAAACTACACACAAACTACACACAAACTACACACATCTACACACAACTACACACAAACTACACACATCTACACACAACTACACACATCTACACACATCTACACACAAACTACACACATCTACACACAAACTACACACATCTACACACAACTACACACAACTACACACATCTACACACAACTACACACAAACTACACACAACTACACACAAACTACACCACATCTACACACAACTACACACATCTACACACATCTACACACAAACTACACACATCTACACACAAACTACACACATCTACACACAACTACACACAACTACACACATCTACACACAACTACACACAAACTACACACAACTACTCACATCTACACAACTACACACATCTACACACAACTACACACAAACTACACACATCTACACACAACTACACACAAAACTACACACATCTACACACAAACTACACACATCTACACACAAACTACACACATCTACACACAACTACACACAACTACACACATCTACACACAACTACACACAACTACACACAACTACACACAAACTACACACATCTACACACAACTACACACATCTACACACATCTACACACAAACTGACACACATCTACACACAACTACACACAAACTACACACATCTACACACAACTACACACATCTACACACAACTACACACATCTACACACAACTACACACAACTACACACATCTACAACAACTACACACAACTAACACATCTACACACATCTACACAAACTACACACAACTACACACAAACTACACACATCTACACACAACTACACACAATACTACACACATCTACACACAACTACACACATCTACACACATCTACACACAAACTACACACATCTACACACAAACTACACACATCTACACACAACTACACACAACTACACACATCTACACACAACTACACACAAACTACACACAACTACACACAAACTACACACATCTACACACAACTACACACATCTACACACATCTACACACAAACTACACACATCTACACACAAACTACACACATCTACACACAACTACACACAACTACACACATCTACACACAACTACACACAAACTACACACATCTACACACATCTACACGCAACTACACACAACTACACACAACTACACACATCTACACACATCTACACAAACTACACACAAACTAAACACAGTACAATAACACTGTACTCTGCTACTCCTCTTACCCTCCTCTTCCTCCACTTCCTCCTCTTCCTCCCCCTCCCCTCCTCCTCCTCTCCCTCCTCCCCCCCTCCTCCTCTTCCTCCCCCTCCTCCCCCTCCCCTCTTCTTCTCTCCTCTTCCTCCCCCCCTCCTCCTCCTCCTCCTCCTCCCCCCTCCTCCCCCTCCTCTTCTTCTTCTCTTCCTCCCCCTCCTCCCTCTTCCTCCCTCTTCCTCCCCCTCCTCCTCTTCCTCCCCCTCCTCCTCCTCTTCCTCCTCTTCCTGCTCTTCCTGCTCCTCCTCTTCTTCTTCCTCCTCCTCTTCCTCTTCCTCCTCTTCCTCCTCCTCTTCCCTCCTCTTCCTCCTCTTCCTCTCCCCTCCTCCTCTTCCTCCCTCCTCCCCCTCCCCCTCATCCTCTTCCTCCCCCTCCTCCCCCTTTCCTCCCCCTCCTCCTCTTCCTCCTCCTCCCCCTCCTCCTCCCTCCTCTTCCTCCCTCCCCCCTCTCCTCCTCCCTCCTCCCTCCTTCCTCCTCCCCCCCTCCTCCTCTTCCTCCCCCTCCTCCTCTTCCTCCTCTTCCTCCCCCCCTCCTCCTCTTCCTCCCCCTCCTCCTCTTCCTCCTCTTCCTCCCCCTCCTCCTCCTCCCCCTCCTCCTCCTCCTCCTCCTCTTCCTCCCCCTCCTCGTCCTCCTCCTCCTCCTCAGGTGTGTGGTGCTCCTCTCTCCTGTGGTAATCACTCCTGTGAGGTGTTGTGTCATGATGGAGTTTGTCCTCGTTGTCCTCGCTCCGTCAGCAGATCGTGTCCGTGTGGAAAGAGCAGTGAGAACATTTACATTAATAAATCACATGTTTCATTTCACCTTTTTATTATCAACATTGTTTGTTCACTGACTCTGTGTGTGTGTGTGACTCTGTGTGTGTGACTCTGTGTGTGTGTGTGTGTGTGTGTGTGTGTGTATGTGTGTGTGTGTGTAGAGTCGTCTCTGCCGTGCACAGAGGAAGTGATGCCGTGTGGCGACACGTGTGACCGCCGCCTGTCGTGTGAAAAACACACCTGTTCCATGAGGTGTCACCGAGGGAGCTGTGAGACCTGCAGACAGGTGACACACACACACACACACTGACGCACACACACACACACACACTCACTCTCTGACTCTGTGTGTGTGTGTGTGTTGTTCAGGAGGTGGAGAAGGAGTGCAGGTGTGGTAAATACAGGAAGTTGATGCCGTGTCATAAAGAATACCTGTGTGACTCCAAGTGTCCAAAAACCAGAAGCTGCCAGAGACACCAGTGCAGGAGGAAGGTGAGGAGGAGAAGTCTGTATTTTATTTTGAAGGAGACAGGAAACTGACTCTCTGTGTTTCATAAGATGAAGAAGAAAGAACAGTGTGACCAACATGCAGCTGCAGATCTGTCCAATCACCTTTCAGCGTCAGAGAAGCAAAGAACGGCCTGAAACGTCGGCCTCCATCTTTGTTTTGTGTGCGTGCGTGTGTAAATGTCAGGGCGATGTGATCTTCTCTGAGCGTTAAAGGTTAGCTGACGAGGTGTGCGCCCGCTGTCAGACGCTCTGATCCGATAAGAACATTTCATATTCATGCGTACGCGTTCAGAGGATCATTCAAACACTCCCATGATGCTTTGTGTTTCAGTGTTGCCCTGGTAACTGCCCTCCATGTGATCAGAGCTGTGGTCGAACTCTCGGCTGCCGCAACCACAAGTGTCCCTCCGGCTGTCACCCAGGTAACGCTCACTCAACATGCTGATGTTACATACTCTGCATTTAAATGTTTCCTCAAATGTCCTTCT
>NW_027077316.1:10000-12500 GCF_963930695.1 Labrus bergylta | reverse complement strand
TGAAGGAGGCGGAGCAGAAAGCGGCTCAAGAGGAGGAGCAGAAGAAGCTTCAGGTGACTTTTCGATGTGTTTATGACGCTTTAACAACATTCACCTGGTTTATCTTAAAGGGATCCTTCACCTGTTCAAACATGACTCTGTGTTGACTTTGGGTCATATGTGTAGAAATGTGAAATACATTTTGAAGTTGGAGCCTTCTTGACTGAGAAAAGGCAGAAAGTGTCTTTTTGGCTCATGTGGATGAATGAGCACCAGGAGCTGTCCACATCATGTCATAATCCCTAAAAGGAGCGACGGTTTGTCTCTGTGCGTTCAGGAGGAGCTGGAGGCGTTCGAGAAGCGTCAGCAGCGAGGGAGGGAGGGCGGAGCAAGAAGCGGGGGAGGAGGGAGGAGGTGGACGACGAGCAGGGAAGGATGGGGAGGTGGTGGAGGAGGTGTGCTGCCTTTTGTTCTCGTCCCGCTCGGTGGCGCTCTGCTGTCCGCCGCCGCCTACTACCTCCTGACCACGCCCTCATAAACACGTAAACATGCGTGATCCTGCCTAGCCTGTCTAGTTTGATTTCCTCTTTATGATTCTGAACCATTAATAAGTCTCATGTTTGTGTTCAAGGGTTTGTTTTTATTGTTTGTTTTTATAGATTAAGATTTATTCAAAAGGTTTCAAAGGAGCGAAGGAGATATTACAACTGAAACAAAACAATGTCTCATTTCACTTTAACAAACTCTCACACAGTAATATCCACCTGATGACATCACACACTGACCTGATGACATCACACACTGACCTTATGACATCACACACTGACCTCATGACATCACACATTGACCTTATGACATCACAACACTGACCTGATGACATCACACACTGACCTGATGACGTCACACACTGACCTGATGACATCACACACTGACCTGATGACATCACACACTGACCTTATGACATCACACACTGACCTTACGACGTCACACACTGACCTGATGACATCACACACCTGACCTGATGACGTCACACACTGACCTGATGACATCACACACTGACCTGATGACATCACACACTGACCTGATGACATCACACACTGCCCTTATGGACATCACACACTGACCTGATGACATCACACACTGACCTGACGACATCACACACTGACCTTACGACGTCACACAACTGACCTGATGACATCACACACTGACCTGATGACGTCACACACTGACCTTACGACGTCACACACTGACCTGATGACATCACACACTGACCTTATGACATCACACACTGCCCTTATGACATCACACACTGACTTATGACATCACACATTGACCTTATGACATCACACATTGACCTTATGACATCACACATTGACCTGATGACATCACACACTGACCTTATGACATCACACACTGACCTTATGACATCACACACTGACCTTATGACATCACACATTGACCTTATGACATCACACATTGACCTGATGACATCACACACACTGACCTTATGACATCACACACTGACCTGATGACATCACACACTGACCTGATGACATCACACACTGACCTCATGACATCACACACTGACCTTATGACATCACACACTGACCTTATGACATCACACACTGACCTCATGACATCACACACTGACCTCATGACATCACACACTGACCTGATGACATCACACACTGACCTGATGGACATCACACACTGACCTTAAGACATCACACATCGACCTTATGACATCACACACTGACCTTATGACATCACACATTGACCTGATGGACATCACACACTGACCTTATGACATCACACATCGACCTTATGACATCACACATCGACCTTATGACATCACACACTGACCTTATGGCATCACACACTGACCTCATGACATCACACACTGACCTCATGACATCACACACTGACCTCATGACATCACACATTGACCTTTGTTCCCGTTCCTTTGAGCTGTCTGACCTCACTTTGGGATCCCTAACCACTTCCTGTTTCTGTGCTTCACTTCATGACTTAAATATCATGAAAGCACCACAAGATTTAGTTTTCAGAATAATCACAATTCAAACCTTAAAAAAAAAAAAAAAAAGTTGTCAAAGTTTGTTTTGTTTGTGATGTTTTGAATCCAGACGTTCAACAGAAGAGAAGCTCGGGTAAAAGTCGTCCAAATTTTAATCCTGAACGAGGTGAAAGTATTTCTATGTTAAAGGTGCAGAATCTGAAATAAAGTGTTAAAGTCTCAATAATTGTGTTTTTCTAATTAACCGTTTAATTTCAATCAGAGTGTGAATTTGTAGAAGTTAAGTCGTTAATATCTTTGTTGTATTTATAGAACATGGCTTCAGTTTCAACCTCAGAACAAACAGAAATTAGATTTTAAATAATTTAAATGTATTTTCACACCAGACATTAGACTGTCCCACTGTGATTACAGACACTGAACCCACCACAGACAGACTTGTATTCCACATGAATATCAAATGAAGTCCATCCTGTGTAAATGTGT
>NW_027077316.1:0-7500 GCF_963930695.1 Labrus bergylta | reverse complement strand
CCTCCTCTCCTCTCCTCTGCCCTCCTCCTCTCCTCTGTCCTCTTCCTCTCCTCTCCTCTGTCCTCCTCCTCTCTTCTCCTCCTCTCTTCTCATGTCTGCTTCTTGTCTCAGTCAACCTTCAGCTGCTGATGAAACTCTTTATAAGTTTATATTCATTTAAACTCCGGCAGGATTTGCTTCTTAACCTTCGATTAACCGACTAATTGATTATTCTGTCGGTTAGTCGCTAAATGTTTGAGACTCTAAACCGTCACAAGTCAATATTTATTTCTTAACTTCCCAGACACTATTGACATTATTTATTTATGAGAATTTGGACTTTTCAAGGTTTTAAAACCGTCCTCAACAATGAATGAAAAATAAATGATACATTTTAAATGATAAATATTTATACTTTAGAGGAGGAATCATTTCATGTTTTACCTGAAGAATGAAGTAAATGTTACATTTGACTTCTCAGGCCGTCATTCCCGGTTTCCTGTTATTACTCGATGAACTCTTGTATTCATGTATTTAATGTTGTTTACTGTGTTTGTTGTTTCTCTACATTTCGGGCTGCAAACCAAATTTCCCCTCAGGGGGACGATGAAGTTGAAAAGATCTGATTTAATTTAATGTTTACTATAATTGTGAGGCAAAATATAGAAAACATCTTCTATCATAATAAATCGAACTTTTATAAGAGACAGCCTGTGCTGATGGAAATTTGAATTGAAGCTGATTACATTTTCTGTTAATTTTTATTCAGCTTTAAAACCTTTTTTTTTCAGCCTGCAAAAACACTCAAACGTTAAACTCAACATTTATTAAATCATTTCTTTAGTGAACAATCAATCAATCTTTATTTGGTGATGTTAGGAGTCCATGTGTGAAGGGGAAGGGCGAGGAGCTCGACCAGCTGATCAATATAGTGAACAGAGAGAAGAGAGAGAGAGGGTGGTGGGGCGAGCGAGCAGTATTTAAAGCAGGGGGCTGCTGTGTGGTGTCAGGTTGTCGGCTCGTCGTCATATCGTTTCAAAATAACCTCAACATGTCCAACGAAACTCTGAGAGGACACAAACAGCCGGGTCAGCCCCCTCCCCCGCTTGGTTAAAATAACTTTTGGAGGTAGGAGGGGCAGGGGGGCGGGGCCAAAGTTGGACTCAGACGTTCAGTTTGGCGTTTCCCGACCCTCAGTCCACAGTACTGTCGGCGTGAGACGGTCTACTGAATATATCTGACGTGGTGTTTAGTGAACGGAGAGTCCTGATTGGCTGGATGCCGGTGATGTAATAACCCCGGAGTAACGGTTTGGTATCGCTGTGTCCCGCAGACTCCGGCTCGGGGACCTGAGGCCGGGATGGGGTGGAGATGCGTGTCCTAGCAAGCTGGGATCGACAATCACATTCGACTTCTCCTCTACATCTTGATCCCCACCGTGAGCCTGCTGGCCGGCCTGCTGCTGCTCGCCCCTCGCTCTCACAGGTACACACACACACACACACACACACACACACACACACACACACACACACACACACACACACACACACACAGAATAGAGAGAGAGTGAGGGACACAGGTTGGATTCCAACCCGGGCCGCCCCTTTGTCTCAGGTACAATCACTTCTATCTGAACCACTTCTCTTGACCGCTTCCATCACTGCAACACCTGTTGACCTGATAACTGCTCTCATATCTGACAAACTGAGGGGCGTCCAAAAACGGACCATGTGGGGGCGTGTCTTAAAAGCGCCTACCTTCTCTGGTCCAAACAAATCCAGAGCATTCAGGAGCAGAATCTAAAGTTAGAAGGAGGACATACTGGCTGCTGCATTGTTGTCAGAGAAGCCAGCACTTCAACATAGCATGTTTCCTTAATGATCAGAGAGTAAGATACCTTTATCACCTCACTCTCTACACAGCTCACTGATTGGTCCTTTAATGATCAGATAGTAAGATACCTTTATCATCTCACTCTCTACACAGCTCACTGATTGGTCCTTTAATGATCAGAGAGTAAGATACCTTTATCATCTCACTCTCTACACAGCTCACTGATTGGTCCTTTAATGATCAGAGAGTAAGATACCTTTATCATCTCACTCTCTACACAGCTCACTGATTGGTCCTTTATGATCAGAGAGTAAGATACCTTTATCATCTCACTCTCTACACATCTCACTGATTGGTCCTTTAATAAACACAGCAAAGAAAAGAGACGAGATGAAAGATGGAGGACAAAAAGGGGATAACAGAAAGAGAAGATGGATGCATAACAGACCGCGTGTAGGAGGAGAGATGACACATTTTCATTTTCTCTCATCAACTCAACGTCATACATGTGGGTGTGTGGACTGTGTGTGTGTGTGTGTGTGTGTGACTGTGTGTGTGTGACTGTGTGTGTGTGTGACTGTGTGTGTGTGTGACTGTGTGTGTGACTGTGGTGTGTGTGTGTGTGTGACTGTTTGTGTGACTGTGTGTGTGGACTGTGTGTGTGACTGTGTGTGTGTGGCTGTGTGTGTGACTGTTTGTGTGTCATACCTCCTCCCGTCACCATGACAGCGAGGACTCCCTCAGCAATCAAGAGCAGAGTTAGTGTTCCAAACATTCGGACACGAAGAATTTCAAACATTTGTGCCGGTAGTAAAACCGAACATCCTCCTCCTCTTTTTTATCACTCCTTCCTCCTCCTCCCCCTCCTCCTCCTCCCCCTCCTTCCTCCTCCTCCCCCTCCTCCTCTTTTTATCACTCCTTCCTCCTCCTCCTCCTCCTCTTTTTATCACTCCTTCCTCCTCCTCTTTTTATCACTCCTTCCTCCTCCTCCTCCTCCTCCTCCTCTTTTTATCACTCCTTCCTCCTCCTCCCCCTCCTCCTCCTCCTCCCCCTTCTCCCCCTCCTCCCCTCCTCCTCCTCCCCCTCCTTCCTCCTCCTCCCCCTCCTCCTCTTTTTATCACTCCTTCCTCCTCCTCCTCCTCCTCTTTTTATCACTCCTTCTCCTCCTCTTTTTATCACTCCTTCCTCCTCCTCCTCCTCCTCTTTTTATCACTCCTTCCTCCTCCTCCCCCTCCTCCTCCTCCTCCTCCTCCTCCCCCTCCTCCTCCTCTGTCAGTCTTTCATCATTTCCTCTTCATCTTCCTCATTTCTTTATCATTTATTCTTTTTCAACCTCTGGTGTTGAAACATGAAGAGTTAAACTCCTGCAGTTCCTGGAGTGTCCACTAGAGGCTGGCTGCAGAAGCACAGGAAGTCACATACACACCCATTCTAAAAAGCCTGTTTTTACAGCAGAGATGAACATGTTTACAGCCTGGTTCAAAAACCAAATAGGTGTGATTAGCTCATGTCTGGATGGACACACACTGTACGGGGGGTGAATGTTTTGATGACTCATCAGTTTTGATTTGATGAAGGATAAGAGTTATTCACAATAAGGCGTGTAGCTGACCTGATTGACAGGTGGGCGCGGTGTAACGGTTTGTCAGGAGGTTTAAAACCCGCCTCAGCTCCAGCTCTCAGCCTGTCGTTAGGTTGACTGAAAGTTAGACTGAGACAGCATTTCCAGCATGGAGACCGCCATCGATGGGACTCCAGCGCCCCCTGCAGGGACAGACGGGGGACGCCATCGATGGGACTTCAGCGCCCCCTGCAGGGACAGACGGGGGACGCCATCGATGGGACTCAGCGCCCCCTGCAGGGACAGACGGGGGACGACACTCAGGCTGCGTCCTTTAATATTAACAGTTGATGGTCTGGACGGCGGTTTAGTCCCCAGAGATGCAGAACAAAGCACTTTTGTTGGTGCTTTTTTGTTGATCTTATTGGTTGCCCTGATGTGTGCGACCTTGAGAACTCTTTTTTATTTGTAAGTTTTAAATGGGCTCCCCCAAATGGCTCCCCCCACTCCTTACTTCATGGCTTCCTTCCTTTCCTTCATCTTTCCTTCAGTTCTCCCTTCATTCCTTCCATCCTTCATTTGTAAGTTTTCCTTTCTTTTTGTCTTATACTTTCTCTTTCTCTCTAAATAAATAAATCATCGTGAACTGTTTTCTTTTATCTCCAACAAGAAAAAAAAATGTAGAAAACTGTTTTTCTCATTTCCTCACTGTGAGAGTTTCTTCTTCTTTTTTTGTTCTCTTTCATCTCCTCTGTCAGCAGCTGTTTTCTGTTGTGTCCTCCTCGACTCATCACACACACACACACACACACAGACACACACACACACACACACACACACACACAGACACACACACAGACACACACACACACACACAGACACACACACACACACAGACACACACACAGACACACACACACACACACACACACACACACAGACACACACACACACACACACACACACACACAGACACACACACAGACACACACACACACACAGACACACACACACACACACACACACACACACACACAGACACACACACACACACACACAGACACACACACACACACACACACAGACACACACACACACACACACACACACACACACACACACACACACACACACACACACACACACACACACACACAGACACACACACACACACACACAGAGACACACAGAGACACACACACACACACACAGGGTTTTATTGTGTCTCTCACCATTAAACAGCTAATGGTCTTCACCGTCTGTTCTCTTTGTTTATCGATCACAGCTGACTGTCTTTAGATCTTTACAGACTCTTTCTTTTCTTTTCTTGTCTTTCTTTTCTTTTCTTGTCTTTCTTTATACATTCAGTCTGTTTTTAATATTCTGATGATTAAACATTACAACACGTAGAGAACAGAAACTACCTCCTGACTGTCATCATTCAGGTCTATGAGTAAACTGTGTATTAGTGTTGTAGTCAAGACCAGACTAACTAAGACCAAGACCTGCTCAAGACCAGAGGGCTCCCAGACAAGCTCCATGAAGATAGGACCAAGACAATTAGGGGTCGAGTCAAGACCAAGACCAAAACCAAGACAGGGCGAGACTGAGACAAGACCAAGACCAAGACCAAGACAGGGCGAGACTGAGACAAGACCAAGACCAAGACCAAGACCAAGACCAAGACCAAGACCAAGACAGGGCGAGACTGAGACAAGACCAAGACCAAGACCAAGACCAAGACCAAGAATAAGACAGGGCGAGACTGAGACAAGACCAAGACCAAGACCAAGACCAAGACCAAGACCAAGACCAAGACCAAGACCAAGACAGGGCGAGACTGAGACAAGACCAAGACCAAGACCAAGACAGGGCGAGACTGAGACAAGACCAAGACCAAGACCAAGACCAAGACCAAGACCAAGACCAAGACCAAGACAGGGCGAGACTGAGACAAGACCAAGACCAAGACCAAGACCAAGACCAAGAATAAGACAGGGCGAGACTGAGACAAGACCAAGACCAAGACCAAGACCAAGACCAAGACCAAGACCAAGACAGGGCGAGACTGAGACAAGACCAAGACCAAGACCAAGAGACAGGGCGAGACTGAGACAAGACCAAGACCAAGACCAAGACCAAGACCAAGACAGGGCGAGACTGAGACAAGACCAAGACCAAGACCAAGACCAAGACCAAGACCAAGACCAAGACCAAGACAGGGCGAGACTGAGACAAGACCAAGACCAAGACCAAGACCTGTTCAAGACCAGAGGGCTCCCAGACAAGCTCCATGAAGATAGGACCAAGACAATTAGGGGTCGAGTCAAGACCAAGACCAAAACCAAGACAGGGCGAGACTGAGACAAGACCAAGACCAAGACCAAGACAGGGCGAGACTGAGACAAGACCAAGACCAAGACCAAGACCAAGACCAAGACCAAGACCAAGACAGGGCGAGACTGAGACAAGACCAAGACCAAGACCAAGAGCAAGACCAAGAGCAAGACCAAGACCAAGACCAAGACCAAGACCAAGACAGGGCGAGACTGAGACAAGACCAAGACCAAGACCAAGACCAAGACCAAGACAGGGCGAGACTGAGACAAGACCAAGACCAAGACCAAGACCAAGACAGGGCGAGACTGAGACAAGACCAAGACCAAGACCAAGACCAAGACCAAGACCAAGACCAAGACCAAGACCAAGACCAAGACAGGGCGAGACTGAGACAAGACCAAGACCAAGACCAAGACCAAGACCAAGACAGGGCGAGACTGAGACAAGACCAAGACCAAGACGAAAGACCAAGACCAAGACAGGGCGAGACTGAGACAAGACCAAGACCAAGACCAAGACCAAGACCAAGACCAAGACAAGACCAAGACCAAGACCAAGACCAAGACCAAGACCAAGACCAAGACAAGACCAAGACCAAGACCAAGACAAGACCAAGGCCAAGACCAAGGCCAAGACCAAGACCAAGACCAAGACCAAGACAAGACCAAGACCAAGACCAAGACCAAGACAAGACCAAGGCCAAGACCAAGACCAAGACAAGACCAAGACCAAGACCAAGACCAAGACCAAGACCAAGACAAGACCAAGACCAAGACCAAGACCAAGACAAGACCAAGGCCAAGACCAAGACCAAGACCAAGACCAAGACAAGACCAAGACCAAGACAAGACCAAGACCAAGACCAAGACCAAGACCAAGACCAAGACCAAGACCAAGACCAAGACCAAGACCAAGACAGGGCGAGACTGAGATCAAACTTTGTGATTGTGACCTCCTCTTCTCACCTGTTTGTCTTTCTCCAGGTATATTTGGCACCAACCTCTTGGACTCCTCCCCCCTTCCGTCCCCTGAGCCCATCGCTGACAGCGACCCCAGTTACCATGTCAACAGCACAAGCCCCTCCCCCTTCTTTGAGCTGGAAAATGTCACAGATGTGTTTAGAAACCATAGCGCGACGGTGACGTCACAAATTGTCAACGACCACATCTTGAGCACACCTGCTGCAACAACCAGCGTTCCCCCCATTATCCTCGTCCTCCTCTCAGGCCACGCCCACCACACCCCAAACTGAGCCACCCGATTGGCTGACTTCGATGACTTTACTAAGCACTGCCTGGCCGATAAGCACCACGCCGGCACAAGACTCAGGTATGAAACAGACTTCAGAGATGACTTTGACAGCAGGGTCCAAAAAAAAAAAAAAAAGGTCCGGAAGAAGCAGGGCATCATGGGAAATGTAGTCCAAGAGTAAAAGCTACTTTGACAAAATTATAAATAAAGGAAATCACAGACATATGTGTAAACACTTTCACAAGACGATGAAGATGTTTCCATTTAAAAGATGAAGAAGTTTCCTTTGTAGTTCACACCATCTTAAAAAAACTACAAATCCCAATGTCAGATTTAGTCTCGGTCCTTCCTCTGGTCTCAGTTTTTCTCTGTCTGTGTTTTTCATTCTGTCCTTTTCTGTCAAAGACTGAAACCTTATTGGACTCCATTAGTGTGTGTGTGTGTGTGTGTGTGTGTGTGTGTGTGTGTGTGTGTGTGTGTGTGTGTGTGTGTGTGTGTGTGTGTGTGTGTGTGTGTGTGTGTGTGTGTGTGCG
>NW_027077315.1:0-32363 GCF_963930695.1 Labrus bergylta | reverse complement strand
TCTTTGCAGTATCTTCAACAAATCGTGTGCAAGATGCAATTACACTGTCTGCCAGGCTCTGTAAGTCTCTTACATCGTTCTGCATGAAGATATTTAAAAAATGCATCTTTGTCTTTTTTTTGTGATCAGTTTTGGCCTTAAATTGATCTTTCCCGAATTCTTTCAGGTCTCCAATCTTCTGTAGTTCCTCATTGACATTAAGATTTCTAAAATGTTTTTTCAACTGGTCAAGGACTTTGGCAGATATATCTTGTTCTTTTAGGCCAGATATTTTTACAGTGACAGCAGCCCACACTTTTTCAAACTCTTCTTCCAGCTCCTCGTCTGACAGTGTGCGTTTTTTGCAGTCTCTCAAAAGTTTCTTAACCTGCTCTTCAATCACTTTTCTGTGATTTCTCTGAAGGTCTTCAGCCTCTTTTGAACTTTTTTTAAGTTCAAGTGCACAATCCAGATCATTGTTGGCTGACTGTTGGATTTCATTTGTAAGACCCTCGATCCTGATGATAAAGTCATGTTTGTATTTCATTATCAGATTCACCTGTCTGTCTTTCCTCTTGAAGTAGTCCTGGAGTTTCTGATCCATTATTTTTTGTTGTTCTTTTATTTTGTCAGAGACCTCTGACTTTTTTGATTTGACCATTTCGTTCAAATGATGAAGCTCAGACACCTCAGCATTTAGGATTTCCATTTCCGTTTCTGTTTTCCAGCGGGAAATCTCTCTTCTAAGCGCCCATTCCCACTGATTGAACTCTTTGCAAAGGTTGTCATAGGCATGAGCCACAAGAGTGTTTCTGAAACTGAAGATGAAGTTCTCAAACTTAACAGCTCTCCAGAGACTTCTGATCCACTCCAGAAACTCTGGGATCTGTGACACATGATCACTTTTGTCTCTTTTTACCGTCTCCAGAAGATTTCTCTTGAAATCTGCCACAGCTTCACTGTAACCTGTGTTCACTAGTGCCATTGGTGGGGTGCCATGCCACAGTCCTGGGATATTCCAGTTATTCTTTTCCAAGTCATAGTCCAGCACATCTGTGAAAAACTGTATGGAAGGTTGTTTTTCCATTTCTGCCACGATTTTGGTCATTTCATTGAGTTGGTCCAAGAGGGTTGTCCGCTCTGTTGTGTTCTTTGCATGGGCAGAAACTCCACCCACATTCTGGTGCACAAAATGACAAACTGGCTTTTTCCCCAATTTGCTTCATCCTCAAGAATGCATTAGTCGCAATTTGAAGAAAATCCTTCATTTCAGTGAAGTTCTCCATTGCCAACATTGATAATGGTGGCATCACTTAAACCAATGACAAAGGTTGCCAGCTGGTTGTCATGCTCACAACTGTCCTCTAGTTGTGCCAAACAAGGTGACCTAAGACCCTCTGTGTCAATGAGAACTATAAAGTCATAGTTCAACTCACTTTGCATGTCATCACCTACTCTGAGAAAGAGCATGTACGCTCCTCTTGTGCATCTGCCACTGCTGACAGGAAACTGCACACCAAACATGGTGTTGAGGAGTGTTGACTTCCCTGTACTTTGAACACCCAACACAGTCAGCACCAACAGTCTGCTCTTCTCTCCAACCTTGTTGTGAAGCTCCATTAGCACATCCGTCACCCACCTCTGTGGGATGTTAGACGCATCTCCATCGAGAAGCTCTAAAGGATATCCATCCAACAGCATTTCAGCAGCCAAACCAGGGAGTCGAGATATTTTATCATCAGTGTGTTGTGACTGGGAGGAAAACTCATAGATTAGTCCCATCTCTCTCATGTAATGCTCTATTCCCAAAGAGCTTTCCAGCAAAGCCTGATCCAGTTCTGCAATCTCTTTCCCGTCTTTCTCCTTTTTGTTGCATTCTTCTGCCAATTTGTGACGAAGTAAGGATAGTTTCATTGCAGGCTGCAAATGTGCATTCAGTTTAAGTTTCATCCACTTCAGGAAAAAATCTCTTTTCACTTTGTCCTGTTCAGATGATTGTTCAATGAAACTATTCATAGCTTTGGATAGTTTGTGTTTGCCAAGCTCCTTGATGATCTCTTGTTTTTCTTTTTGTAGTTTAGATTTATATTCTTCCAGTCTAAGATCACTGCAATTTTTTAACCTACATTCTTCCATTTCCAACTGTGATAACTTTTTCCAGTTAACACCTTGTAAAGGAAGTGTTTTGTTCTTGTACTCTGATATAGGTTGCACACCAATTCCTTTTGCAATCTCCTCAGCAACCTTCTTTTGGTGTTCACTTGTGCTTTCATCCTCAGACAGACCAAGTTCAACTGCCGTGTCAAGCATGTTTTCGATTTTCATTGTATTTGTCATGGATTTTCTGATGGTTATACTTAGTTTCTCTGAAAACTCAATCAGATTTACATGTGGGTCTTTCATTTTCACACTGCTTCTTGGTAATTCTAATTCTTTGACTGTGGTATTGACAGTCATCATGTCCTCTCTGGCATTCTCAGCCTTGTTTACAACCAAGTACAGTTTAGATCTCACATCTTGAAGAGATGTCAGAATCTTGTGCTCGTTTTCTTCAACTTTGTCCAGGAATACAAAGGTAGCAGTCGACACTTGAAAAAGAAAACTGAATTGTGTAATTGACCGACCAATGTCTCCTCTCAGACTGGCGACAGCAATTGGTTTTGGAAATGTGTCAAGATTTTCTCTGCCACATGGAAGGTACCAGCAGACCTCTACCAAGCCATTTGAAATCTTCCTTTCATGGTCTCCTCCTTTCATATCTCTGTGTACGAACATGTTGTTGGTGTTGTACTGGCCAAGGCTGAGAATATGATTCAAACACTGGGACTTGGATAAAGTGCAGTTTTTAAGCCTCACAAAGGAGAAGAAGGGTAGTTCTGTCTGGACTATGTTGTCTTCAACAAACCCTTTTGAACTTGACATTTCATGTGGACGCCACTCTTTGACAATGTCTCTCAGAGCCCAGACCATCAAGGTACACTGACTATTGTTGCTATAGGGTAACACTAGTGGGACAGAAAACTGGCACATCGACATTTTGAGGGCCATTTCTTGTTGCAAGAAGCTGTCAGCACAAAGAAAGAGTGCTACTATGAGGTCAAGAAGGTTCACCTTATTGTCTGCAGAGTCCTCTGCAGTATAAAGGTCTAAGTCAAAGACATCTGTGTTTTCCTCTTCCTCATCATCTTTGTTTGACAATTGTGTACAGTTCCTGCATTTTGCATTGATTTTAAATAGTTTCCTGAGAAAACACCATGGTATATCCTCCACTGATGAAACATCTTCATCATACACACTGTTTCTGTTGATCTCCAAGAGAGACCGAAGAGTGAGCTTGTTGGGATAAAATCTCTCCAGTCCAAGTTGTGAGAGAAAGTTTAAAAGGACTGTCAAAGAGAAAGAGAACAGGTTTACAACATTAGGTCTCTATTTGATATTGATTACAAAAATATATTCCTGTAAGTATTCCTAAAAACAGGTTGCTTTGGCAGTTATGCAAGTCATATTTAGTAACAGAGATGGGCACAAGTCACTTGCAAATCCAAGTCAAGTTTCAAGACTGTTCAGGTAAGTCTCAAGTCTTCAGGAACAGCTGCAAGTTCAAGTTGAGTCTCTTTGTTTTATGAATAATAATGATTAAAAAATATATAACTATATCTTTATGAATATTGGGAGGATTGCCCAGATAAAAATGCTACAGCAATGCTACAACCACAATACTCTTGTATCCTAACGTGCCTTTAGCTGCTGTTTATTAACATTTCTCTGTTAAATTATGTTAATATTAAACATTTACTGTTATAAGTGTAGGCTGACTTCTTGTTACTCTCTTTTCTTCATAATTAGAGGTTCCCCTGTATCTGAACACTGCTACAGTGTGTGATGAGTGAGTGGTTGAGCTAGACAAATAGAGGGGGAGCAATGAAGCGTAGGAGAATGAGGAAGCTGCTTATACTGTATGTTAAATTATAATGAAAGGTTTGTGAAAGCGCCCCTCCTGAATGCAGCGCTGATCAGATCGCCTGTATCGCTTTAGTCTCTAGCTAGTCCCTCTCTAGCAGCTGCAGGGGATGTTCCCATCATGGTGTCATCTGTGGAGTGTGGCTGCTCGCACGTTACGCATGATGGGAGGGAATGACGCTCAGCATGTATTGAACAATGTGCCCGAATTACACAACAATAAGATTGGGCAAGGGTTCCAAACTTCATGTCCAGTCTGAAGTCTTGGAGGGAAAAGTCAAAGTCGAGTCTCAAGTCATATTCGTGTGTGACTTGAATGTGAGTCTGAAACTCCAGTCCCCATCTCTGGTAGTGACTATGTTATCTTGACTTGTCCAGTTAATCCATAACAATAAATACATCACCAGTTTGTTCTTAGACTTATTGATTTATCAGAAACATTACAACTCTATAACAAAGAAACATCCTCTACTGCAGGAGTCAATGTGTCTGGTGATTGACCTCTCTGTTTTGTTGATACATTTAAATAGTTTTTGTTAGATGTAAAATGCCTTATGGGGCTTGAATGGTTTATGGATTACAAAACTAAAGGCTGAATCAATAATGAACATGTAGAAGTATTGTAAATAGATTGTACCTGTTGGATCTTCTTTGTTCGGAAAAGACATGGTCACACTTTCCTTTAACCTTCCTGTGCTTTCAAACCTGGAGGCAACATCAAATACCATCTGTTTAGTTTCACAGAACTTCGAAAGACCCCCCCCCCCCCATCATGACATATTACTAGGCTACATGTTTACAATCAGATAGGCAAACTCATATGCAACAAGAAATGTAGTCATAACCAACAATTAAGAGTAATTTGAGGGAAGAGTGGCATTTAAATTTGCCAGAGGCCACCAAATCTGGGCTTTTACAGCCCCACCAGGGGCCCCTGCAGCTTGGGCCTCACGTGACCGCAGATGGATAGAAAATGTATTGCAGCTAAATCTCAGTGCAGGCTCTCAGTGCAAAGAATACAGTGCTTAATTTATTTATTTATTTATTCATTCTTTTATTTATGTATTCCAGTATTTATTCATACATTTATTTATTTATTTATACTTCTGTCAGATCTTGTCCTCCATACATACTAGCTGCCTGAATGATTGTCAAAAACTTCTCAATAAATCACCTCAGCTCAGAGAATTTTTTAGAAAATGTATTAAAAACTCAAACCAAAGTACCACACAAATCTTTTTTCAAAATGTTGTTTGTAATATAATACATATTCACTTTCAATATGAGCTTGCTGACTTGTTGTAGGAATAGACACATTACAGCAGAAACTTTTTCATGGATCACCTACTCAGAATTGACAACAAACTGTATATAATCTTAGTAAGACGTTATCTGATAACCTTTAAACTATACAGGTAACAATAGACTACTTGTTTATTTTTGTGTATCTAGTTTTCTGGTAACTCACCCGATGAATTTCTTGATGCGACACAAAAAGAATTGAAAGTGAAACGAGAGTGGAGTTGAGGGTGGAACATGAGCTCCCTGATTATTTGTATATTGTCATTGGTTAAAAATGTGTCAGTCAGAGTAACTAAACTCGGACTCTGTTCTTATTGGCTGTGTCAGTTATGTCGACTACCGATTGGCTATGGAAAACAAGTCCCACCCCTTCCTGGTAGCAGCAGACAGGAAGGAGGCACTTTTACAGCAGCCGACTGTTGCTGTCGACAGGAAGAAGTTCACACACAAAATGACTTGTTTATATAAATGATGTATTCTGAACATGTAAATGACTACTTTTGAAACTGAGGTATAACTGGTTTTATTAAAGTGCAAGATCTGAGCACTTTATCTTAGTCTAACACACTGATAAACTGAATCTGTTTGTGAGGGGGAATCAAGATCAACTCTTCAGTTCCCTTAACTTGAAGAAAAGTATAACACTTATGGGATCTTATATAGTGGCTGAAAGCACACGTATAACTCCAGCAAGACATTTAGTTATAGTGATAACTCTGGACACCATGGACCACCATTTATGCCACATGGGAAGAATTCAGACCACAGAGACTAAATATCTTCATCCACAGCCATGAAGTTACAAAGACTAAGAAGAGAAATAAACACTTATTCCGTTTGATAAATATCAATTTCCAAATATCAATTTCCAAATCTATTGTTGATATTAAAAGTCACAAAATACTGAAATTAGTGACTTTTGATTTACAAATTACCAATTTTGTTCATGAAGAATAATAAAGGGTGTCATTGCCCAAAGAGACCACACGAGGGTGTCAGTGCTCGTCTTTGTCAAGTACTGATTTGTTTGTTGTCTCTGACATACTCCATCTGTTGTTTGTTTGTAAATGTATGCATGGTCTGGGTGGACTCTGGAACCGAATTGCCCTCAGGGATAAATAAAGTTTCTAAGTCTAAGAGGAATAAAAACAATATCAATGGGCTGAACGCATGGGGTGCCAGTTGCTTCAGGAAAAGTATTCATGGATCACCGTTTTTAGATCAGTCCCTCCTACCTCATTAGCATACAGACACTGAAATGTATAAATAAATAAATGTAGAAATTAATAAATGTAGAAATGAGTAAATATGGAAAATAAATAAATGTATAAATAAATAAATGTGGAAATAAATAAATGTATAAATAAATAAATGTGGAAATAAATAAATGTAGATATTAATAAATGTGGAAATAAATACATGTAGAAATAAATGTAATACATCTAATTATTTATGTCCCATTTATTTACCAGTTTTTATTTATTTATTCACGCATTTAATTATTTATTTATTTATTTATTCATTATTTTATTTATTTATTCCAGTATTTATTTATACATTTATTTATTAATACTTCTGTCAGATCTTGTCCTCCATACATACTAGCTGCCTGAATGATTGTCAAAAACTTCTCAATAAATCACCTCAGCTCAGAGAATTTTTTAGAAAATGTATTAAAAACTCAAACCAAAGTACCACACAAATCTTTTTTCAAAATGTTGTTTGTAATATAATACATATTCACTTTCAATATGAGCTTGCTGACTTGTTGTAGGAATAGACACATTACAGCAGAAAAGTTTTCATGGATCACCTACTCAGAATTGACAACAAACTGTATATAATCTTAGTAAGACGTTATCTGATAACCTTTAAACTATACAGGTAACAATAGACTACTTGTTTATTTTTGTGTGTCTAGTTTTCTGGTAACTCACCCGATGAATTTCTTGATGCGACACAAAAATAATTGAAAGTGAAACGAGGGTGGAGTTGAGGGTGGAACATGAGCTCCCTGATTATTTGTATATTGTCATTGGTTAAAAATGTGTCAGTCAGAGTAACTAAACTCGGACTCTGTTCTTATTGGCTGTGTCAGTTATGTCGACTACCGATTGGCTATGGAAAACAAGTCCCACCCCTTCCTGGTAGCAGCCGACAGGAAGGAGGCACTTTTACAGCAGCCGACTGTTGCTGTCGATAGGAAGAAGTTCACACACAAAATGACTTGTTTATATAAATGATGTATTCTGAACATGTAAATGACTACTTTTGAAACTGATGTATAACTGGTTTTATTAAAGTGCAAGATCTGAGCACTTTATCTTAGTCTAACACACTGATAAGCTGAATCTGTTTGTGAGGGGGAATCAAGATCAACTCTTCAGTTCCCTTAACTTGAAGAAAAGTATAACACTTATGGGATCTTATATAGTGGCTGAAAGCACACGTATAACTCCAGCAAGACATTTAGTTATAGTGATAACTCTGGACACCATGGACCACCATTTATGCCACATGGGAAGAATTCAGATCACAGAGACTAAATATCTTCATCCACAGCCATGAAGTTACAAAGACTAAGAAGAGAAATAAACACTTTTTCCGTTTGATAAATATCAATTTCCAAATCTATTGTTGATATTAAAAGTCACAAAATACTGAAATTAGTGACTTTTGATTTACAAATTACCAATTTTGTTCATTAAGAATAATAAAGGGTGTCATTGCCCAAAGAGACCACACGAGGGTGTCAGTGCTCGTCTTTGTCAAGTACTGATTTGTTTGTTGTCTCTGACATACTCCATCTGTTGTTTGTTTGTAAACGTATGCATGGTCTGGGTGGACTCTGGAACCGAATTGCCCTCAGGGATAAATAAAGTTTCTAAGTCTAAGAGGAATAAAAACAATATCAATGGGCTGAACGCATGGGGTGCCAGTTGCTTCAGGAAAAGTATTCATGGATCACCGTTTTTAGATCAGTTACTGTGATAGGATCTTAACAGGAGACTTACAGGAGGACGTTTTGTGATTTCAGTTAATGTTTACCTAAAAGGCCTACTATCTGAATTTTTTATTAGAGTTCGGTCATTAGAGTAGGTGTTGATGAGATTTGACAAAAAAATTAATGTAATCTTAGTAATATGTTATCTGATAACCTTTAAACTATACAGCTATTCTATTACCGTATTACTTGTTCATACTTTTTTGTTTTCATCAAATTAATTCACCCCATGAATTTCTTACTGCAACATAAAAATAATTCAAATAATAATAATAATAATACATTTTATTTAAAGGCGCATTTCAAAACTCTCCAGGTCACCTTACAAAGCAGAGATAAAGATAAAGATAAACTTTATTGATCCCCATGGGGGAATTTTTTGCATTACAGCAGCTCAAGAAAACAGGAATATAATTATTAAAAATAAAAATAGAAGTTAAAAATCTAACATATTTACATCAGTTAAATAAAAAAATACAATAATAGAAAATTACACGTATCTACACTTCCACTTGTGGAAAGAGTTATTGTTATTAAAAACACACACAGTGTGTAGCATTATTAAAATGAGTCATGAGGTGGTGATGCTGTTAAAGAGTCCGATTAAACAGTCTGACGGCAGATGGGATGAACGACCTGCGGTAGCGCTCTGTCTTGCAGGGTGGGTGTCTCAGTCTGCTGCTGAAGGAGCTGCTCAGAGCCCCCACAGTGTCATGCAGGGGGTGAGAGGGGTTGTCCATGATGGATGTCAGCTTCACTAACATCCTCCTCTCACCCACCTCCTCTACAGAGTCCAGAGGACAGTCCAAGACAGAACTGGCCTTCCTGACCAGTCTGTTCAGTCTCTTCCTGTCTCTCTCTGTGCTCCCTCCTCCCCAGCAGACCACTGCATAGAAAAGTGCAGACGCCACCACAGTGTCATAAAAAGTCCTGAACAGAGTCCTGCACACTCCAAAGGACCTCAGTCGTCTCAGCAGGTGAAGTCGACTTTGGCCCTTCTTGTACAGGACGTCAGTGTTGTGTGACCAGTCCAGTTTGTTGTTGAGGTGAACATCCAGGTATTTGTACGTCTCCACCATCTCAATGTCCAAGCCCTGGATGTTCACCGGTGCAGTCTGGGGTGACTTCCTGCTGAAGTCAATCACCATCTCCTTTGTCTTGCTGGCGTTGAGCTGAAGGTGGTTGAGCTCACTCCAGTCGACAAAGTCCGTGATGACCTGCCTGTATTCCTGTTCACTCCCCTTAGACACACACCCCACGATGGCTGTGTCATCGGAGAACTTCTGCAGGTGGCAGCTCCCAGAGTTGTAGCAGAAGTCCGAGGTGTACAGGGTGAACAGAAAAGGGGAGAGAACTGTCCCCTGAGGGGCCCCTGTACTGCAGACCACCATGTCAGACTCACAGTCCTGAAGCCTCACGTACTGTGGTCTGTTTGTGAGGTAGTCCGTTGTCCATGCAGCCAGGTGACAGTCCACTCCCGCCCTCTCTAGCTTCCCCCTGAGCAGTGCAGGCTGGATGGTGTTGAAGGCACTGGAGAAGTCAAAGAACATGACCCTCACAGTGCTGCCGGTGTTCTCCAGGTGAGTCCAGGAGCTCTGCAGCAGGTAGATGACGGCGTCATCCACCCCGATGTTCGGCTGGTAGGCAAACTGCAGAGGATCCAGATTTGAAGTCACCTGGGGGCGGAGGTTGTTGAGGACGATCCTCTCCATGGTCTTCATCAGGTGAGAGGTGAGGGCCACAGGTCTGAAGTGGTTAGGCTCCCTAGGGTGAGATGTCTTTGGGACTGGCACCACACAGGAAGTCTTCCACAGAGTCGGTACCCTCTCCAGTGTCAGGCTCAGGTTGAAGATGTGCAGAATAACCTCACAGAGCTGGTCTGCACAATCCTTCAGGAGTCTGGAGCTGATGCTGTCGGGACCTGTGGCCTTCCTCGCCTTGATCTTCCTCAGCTGGCTTCTCACCTGATCAGCTGTTATGGAGAGGCTGTCGGTGGAGGAGGAAGAGGAAGAGGAGGAGGAGGAGGAGGAGAGGGTTGTACGGGGGGCATCTGTGGAGGAGGAGGACAGGGCTGTTGAGGGGGGTGGCAGGGTACTCAGATGGAGTGTCTGAGAAGCGGGCTGGTCTGCGCTCTGGTGGGTGGGGGTGGGGTTGGGAGCAGAATCAAATCTATTGAAGAACAGATTTAGTTCATTTGCCCACTCCCTGTCTCCTGCTTCAGGGCCCCTCCCACGACCTCTGCTGTGACCTGAGATGTTATTCAGGCCCCTCCAGACTTCCCTTGCATTTTTATGTTGTAAATGCTCCTCCATCTTTGCCCTGTAGCTGGCTTTCCCCTCCTTGATTTTTTTCTTGAGCTCCTTCTGCACCCTCCTCAGCTGCTCTCTATCTCTGGACCAGATCGAAAAAACCCCCTCTTCTTTTCATTGGGCAGGGTTTTTACAGCTCAGGGGCCACCCAGGGTTTGTTGTTGGAGAAACACTGTATTTTTTTGGTGGGTACAGTGTTCTCAGCACAGAAGTTTATATAATCTGTGATACAGTGGGTTAAGCCGTCGATGTCCTCTCCATGTGGGCTGCCCAGCACCTCCCAGTCAGTGGTGTCGAAGCAGTCCTGCAGCGCCTCAGTGGTCTCCTTAGATCACTTCTTCACATACCTGGTTGTGGGGGGGTTGTTTTTTCACCATAGGTATGGGGAGAACAGGGTAATGTGAGACATCGGGTAATGTGAGACACCCCCTGTATCTCGGCAACGGAACACATTTGTGGTCATGTGACCATTATGTTTTCAAGCCCCTCCCATTTCCCCTTGGCCATGAAGGAGAGGACCTCATGGTGCTGTGGTAAGCATGTTTTTTTCACAAAAATATTTCTTTTGCATGTAAAAGTGAATTTTCTTGCTGTCAACTTAATCAACTGTTGTGCCAAAGCAAATTGATTCAGGTAGAAAAACGTATTTCATACATGTTGATGAACTACCAACATATAAAACCATGTGATGATGCTAGCTGAAGATTAGCCTGAATTGCTAAGAGAGGTCGTTTTTTCTAAAATTGTGGTGAGACAAATGCTGTAGTGAGACAGTGTCTCACTTTACCCCACCATGAGGCACAAGTTACGTTTAGTCTTAAACATATTTTAATGTAATATTACATTACATATGTTTTATTTTTAATGTCATAAACATTGTAGAAAAGCCATCATGCCAAGGCAATACACCAGGAAGACAACCTGGGGCAAAACACCCCTCGAGGAGATGGAGAGTGCAGCCGCTGAGGTCAAGGAAGGAAAGAAGTCTATAAGAGCAGCTGCAAGGGATAGAAATATTGACAAGTCAAGCCTCCTAACCTCACACCTGGGCTGAGTTCCTTGATCACCTGATACAGAACACTACCTGCACCCCTGACCGTCCCATGCTGCTAATCCTGGATAATCTTAAAGATCACATCTCACTCAAGGCAGTAGAAATAGCCAAGAGCAACGGTATTGTTCTGCTCACCCTCCCACCCCACACATCCCTTCGCATGCAGCCTCTCGACGTGACCGTGTATGGCCCGTTCAAGACCCAATACAGCCGAGCTCTTGATGGGTGGATGAGATCTAACCCTGGCAAAACAGTCTCCATCTACCAGATTGCAGGACTTGTGAATGAGGCCTTCATGTCAGCAGTGACACCACGCAACATCACTTCTGGATTTAGGATTTTCCCATATAACCGAGAAATTTTCCCTGATGAAGCGTTTGCACCATCCATGGTGTCAGATCGGCCAAACCCTGAGCTGCAGCCCGCCACTGCAGATGATCCGGATGGTCCACCCCCTGCAGATGATTTGGATGGTCCACCCCATGCAGATGATTTGGATGGTCCACCCCCTGCAGATGATTTGGATGGTCCACCCCCTGCAGATGATTTGGATGGTCCACCCCCTGCAGATGATTTGGATGGTCCACCCCCTGCAGATGAACCACCCGCTGCAGATAATTCACTCGCTGATGCTAATCCATCCACTGCGCATGGTCCACATGGATGTGCCTCGCCAGCTGACTCAGATGTGCCACGTGTTCCCAGCCGACTTGGATATGTGTCTCCTCGTGAAATCCTACCACTTCCCAAATGTCCCCCCAGAACACAAACCAAACGAAAGCGTGTGAAGACAGCCATCCTAACTGATACTCCTGAGAAGCAGGCAATTGAAAAGGCTTATAAAGAAAGACAAAAGAAACTGGCAGGGAAAAAGCAAAATAGCAAAGAAAAGGGAAAACCGAAAAAGAAAGCAACCAAAAAGAAAATCGTAGTTAGCAGCTCTGAGGAGAGTGATGTCCCTGTCCCACTTGATAATGTGTCTGACGAAGAGAGCTCTGAGGATGAGAGAAGTGATCCAGGAAACACAGATCTGTCCGTGGGTGACTTTGTCATAGTTAACTTTGCAACCAAACACAGGAGCGTCCGTTACATTGGCATGTTTGAGAAAGTTGAGGATGACGAAATACTTGCACAATTTCTCAGAAGAATCCAGGGAAACACGTAAGAGTGGGAGAGACCCAAGTTTGCTATAAAAGAAAATGATGTGGCACATGTTCCTAAAAGTGATGTGGTTAAGAAGCTGCCTCAACCTGAAAGGCCTGGAGGAACCACATGGAGAGAGCAACTCCTCATCTTTCCCTGTAACCTTCAGGGCTGGAATGTAGAGTAGGCCTAGTTGTAGAGTATGACAGTAGGCTGATGTTCTAATCCAGGTGGGTCTAGTCCTGAGTCCCAGGCTGTTCTAGCTGGTTCTGATTGTCCTTTGCTCTGACCCCCAGACACTAGCAGGCTCTAAGGGTCCTGTGTTCTGACCCCCAGAATGTGTTCTAATCTAACTGGTTCTATCTGTCATTTGAATGTTAATTAAAACATTTTGAATTATATTATGTTGTATTTGATTTTGCTCAGAGTTACTTTCAAGTGTTTAGAAAAAAAATGTGCTTAATTGACCAAATCCCATGATTCTGTTACTAGTCTGACATTAGTTCTGGAGTGTGTGGTTGTCAAGCTAGCTGTCAGGATTCTAACTTTTACAACATGTGTTGTTATGGTAGTTTCAGAGTGGAACAAGTAAGTGGATCAGTTTACCCCCAGCTGGCTCACTTTACCCCCTTGATTTCTCTGGTCTGTCTCAGTTTACCCCTAAGCTGGGGTAAAGTGAGACACAAGACCACTTTTTAAAAAACAATCATATTTTCACTGCCCTTCGTCCTGAATACATTCTGATAATTTCCATTGCTAGGAAACATCCTGAATTAATGGGAAATGTGTAAATTTGACTGATATATCATTTTAGCTTGCTTAGAGGGGAGCAAATGTAAAAAATGTCTCACTTTACCCCACTCTCCCTAAATGGGCTGCAGTCTCACCAGGTTGTGGTCTGAGCGCCCCAATGGGGGAGGGGTGATGATCTGTATGCATCCTTGGTGTTTGCATACAGTAAGTCCAAAGTTTTATTGTCCCTGGTATGGCAGTCAACATACTGAGTGAAAGTAGGGAGAGTGACAGACAGGGAAGCGTGATTAAAATCTCCTGAGATGAGAAGAAGAGACTGGGGGTGGGATGTCTGTAGCTGAGACACTACACTGTGGATGAGTTCACAATCTGCAGCAGCGTCTGCCGAGGGGGGGATGTAAACAGTCACCGCGATCACGTGTGAAAACTCCCTCGGCAGGTAATATGCCTCAATGCTTACAGCCAGCAGCTCCACATCCTTAGTGCAGCGCTGTTCTTTAACGGTGATGTGCCCAGAGTTACACCATCTCTCATTCACATACATCGCTATTCCCCCACCTTTCTTCTTACCGCTCTCCCTCACGCTCCGGTCCGCTCTGATGAGGTGGAAGCCGTCCAAAGTTACGAGCGTGTCCGGAGTGAGTTCATACAGCCATGTCTCCGTGAACTGCATGATGCTACACTCTCAGTACTCCCTCTGAAGCCGGGTGAGCGCCGTCAGCTCCTCCATCTTATTAGGGAGAGATCTTACATTCCCCATAATTAAAGACGGCACGGATGGTTTGTACCGTCTTTTCTTTTCCCGACTGTTATGGGTTGTGTTGTCTGTGTGTGTCTCCCCTCCCTCTCTGAGTTCCTGGACAGGTTGGTGCTCCGCCCATCTCTGGGGGAGACTGATGGAGAAGTGGAATCACCTGTGTACGCATGCCGCCGATGACTAAAAGGCACGGGGTGCAGGGGGAAGAGAGAGAGTCATATCCGTGTGCTGGGACGCAGGCTGCTGGAGTGCCAGATCGTCTCCGTTGCAGTTGTTCTAAATTTGTGTACCTTTGTGGGTGCACCTAAAGCTGGTCATTGCTTGTGTGTTTTCCTGTACAATTAAATACAGCGACTATTATTTTTGAAACCGAACTCTGGTCTCCACCTTGATTCCGGGTGAATATAAATTTGTTGTTCCCCGCATCCCCTAGAACTACGGGGAACGTAACACCGACACTTCAGCCCGGCTCTGCATCCCCTTCTCCTCCTCCGTAGTTCTGCGGGGATGTCCGGTCTTTCGGCTGCATGTATCCGAGGTTGGCACAGCGCAACCAGTTCGCGGGTGTAAACAATAGAGCCATGACTGAATGGGTCTCCCGAGGAAGTTTTAAAAAGTCCACAGAGAAAGAAAAACAACACCAATACTCCAAAAAGATGAATGTCCATGTTTGTTGTTTGGAGTTGGAGTTATTTGCAAAGTTACAGCAAATACAGATAAAAACAACAAAGTAACAACGCAACGATAAAATTAACATTAAAAACACAAAAAAACACAAATGCACAGGATTTATTAGGCCGGATGCAGAATGATCAGACTGAATATGCCAGTTTAAAAAGATATGTTTTGAGATGAGATTTGAAAATGGAAAGAGAGTCGATATTACGGATTTGTGGGAGGGAGTTCCAGAGGTGGGGGGCAGAGCGGCTGAAGGCCCTGGACCCCATGGTGGACAGGCGGGCGGGTGGTGCAGTGAGTTGAATGGAAGAAGAAGACCTGAGAATGCGAGTAGGTGTGTTGATGTGCAGGAGTTCAGAGAGGTAAAGCGGAGCGAGGTTGGGGATGGCCTTGAAGTTGAGGAGCAGAACTATGAAGGTGATGAGATGTTTAACCGGGAACGCCCTCATTACGCACTCAGAGGGCGTTCTGGTGATGATGCGAGCGGCAGAGTTCTGGACCAGTTGAAGTTTGTGGATGGACTTGAGAGGGAGACCAAAGAGAAGGGAGTTGCAGTAGTCAGTGCGGGATGTAACCAGGGTGTTGACGAGGATGGCGGTACTGTTTGGGAGTGAGGGACGGGCGGAGGCGATTAATGTTACGTAGATGGAAATAAGCAGACCGGGTGACATTATTGATGTGAGCTTGGAACAATAGTGTGCTGTCTAGGATGACACCCAGACTCTTAACCTGAGAGGAGGGAGAAACTGAGGAGCGGTCAATAGCCAGAGACAAACTGTCGAGTTTAGAGATTGTTGATTTGGTGCCGATGATGCCTGAGCTTTCTGCACTGTAACTGCATTGGGTGAGAGATGTCAATAGACTTACCTGACAGTCTACCTACGTAGGAGAAAAACATGGATCTACTTACCCATTAGGAGAATGTGATGTACCTACCCATTAGTAGCCCAGAGTCTAACCCTGTAAGAGATCCAGAGATGGTCTTCAAATCTTCATTCCAAGTCTCCTAGAGCAATAGCACGATTTACCTGCATGTTTGGTTTTGAATTTGGAAAATCTTTATTGTCCCCGAGGGGCAATTTGGCTGGTCTATGATGACGGGTGGATGTTGCTTCCACTGAGGTCAAATATTATATGTAGACCTTGTCAGAAAATTATGAAGCCATGTTTAACCTACGATCTAAACTGAAGAATAAGTGATAAGAGGAATGGAAAATAGTATGATGGTGAGAAGGAATATTCAACTGTAGCTCCTTTAACAGAAATTAAATTAAATATCTGGAGAAAAAAGCCACTTTAAATAGACAGTGCGCCCCCTTGTGGCAGCACAGACACTTTATGTTATCGTTGAACTTCAAAATTTGGTGAAGCAAAAGGTCAATCACTTACTGAAGTCTGTTGTTTTTTAAATACACAATATGAATCAAATGTTGTCTGTGAAGTCATAATTTATCATATTTAACTCATCTGATGAATAGTTTACATACAATATTTAATTACACTGAAAATACAAACATCAAATCTCCCTCTTACTTACAATATATTAAAGATACAAAAAATGCTGGTCTTTCTTCCAAGGTGAAAAATATATATATGGCAAACAGCAAAGGGCTCTTTATAACACAACTATGCAGAGAAAAACAGATAACAAAGCATTGATATTATCTACAGACTCAGTATGTCAGCTATCATTCAGCTTGTTATGCAAAGCTTACAGTACTCTGATATGTAATGTTTTTAGTACCAAATGATAAAAAGAGAGCTGCTATACCAACCACCAGGAAAGTAGCACAAAATAAATGAATAAATAAAACAACTCACCAAACACCAAACATGTTTTTCATCTTTCTTCCTCGGGCTGTCTCTTTCTGCAAAAGTAATTCCTCCGTGTACTCTGGTTCATAAAGGTTTCCTTAACCGATAACTAGTCTCCAACGTTATCGACACTTTAATGATCCTTCACGATTTGAGTTTCCTTCATTAATTGTCTTTTCTTAAAGCTGCCTAAGATGTCAGGTCGTTTACCTTAAAGTCTCTGTAGATTTGTTTCATGGTCTTCTTCCAGGACCCCTACCTGTTATATGAATCACTCATAAAACTGCTTTCCCCTTACAGTAGAGAACAGGTTTAGTGGTTATGGGGGTTGCCTCCGTTTACCGCAGTTAGCATGTTTACACAGCGGTAATTCATTTTTGGTGGTTATAGCGACAGCCCTCATTACAACATATCTTTAATAGTAATTTTTACAAATTTTTAACTTTACTTCTTTAAAGGTTATTGTAAAGTTGAAGGATTTCTGATTATATTCATTCAACCATTCCTACAACAATTTATACATTTGTATAATACACGTCTAAAAAAAGGTCCAGATATTTGGGATTAAAAAAATGCTAAAGTAGTGATAAAGAGCAAATTGTCAACCTACCTCCATCTGTTTTTAGCCGGTCAGCGCCGCCATCTTGTGGAGCCCCTGCAGAGTTGACTCAGTCAACCCAGAATTTGAATCCAGTCTCCCGTTAACTGTCGATCTATCACAAATCTATTCACATTGACTTTTGTAAAAGACTCAGTGATCATATCGATCGTGTTTAATATGATTTAGTCAAGCAGTATCTCACATTATTTTTGACTCCGGCTCACCAGAGTGACCACGCCCCCGTTTGGGTGAAAACAAGCCCTGAGAATGTATCGGCGGTAGATTAGAAAACACTGGTAGCCGTGAGATTAAACACGATTGCGAAACTTTTTGTACTTCAAACTATTTTAAAAACACAATTTAGTATCAGGTTTTCATTTACAAAGGACAAAGGAGGGTAAAAGAAGAGCTCTGTGTGTTTGGACTGAAACTAGAGAGGATTAAAGTGGTAAATTGTGGGACCGCTGTCATGTTCCTGCTAGCTTTAAGGCAGCGATCACTCTGTGACAGAAGAGAAGTCTGTTACCAGATTCTTCACACATTCATTCACTAACATATTAACAACGTTTCAACTGTCACGTCACATAAATATGTTGGTGAAAATGTCTCTAAACGAAGGAACACTACACCAAATCCTCTTACTGAAAAATAAATGTCAAAATAAAAAGTTTGCTAGCTCGATATAACACCTCGTTTCGCCCCACTCATCATTATTTACACTCACGTATGAATACAAAAGGTTTTAATATCATCCAGGTGACTTTACATCTGTTATTCTTTTCTAAATCAGCTGATAACTCAGAGTTTATGTCCCCTTTTCATTAAACTAAACGTCTGTAACCACTCCATTACAGCTATGAACACTGTTAGAAACTATTACAAATAAATATTATTTAAAAATAAAGATCCCTCTCAGGTAACACGGTTAATAATTACTCATCAGGTGTGTTTCCTCTGATGACTCGTTTGAGCAGTTTGACGGAGAGAGATTGAACAGACACTCACGTACACGGTTAATTTTATACCCTTATGATGCCGATCTCTGTTCAGAAATCTCATATTTTAAATGTTTACATCACTGGTCATCATATTTAGGCTCATACGTGCAGTTTTAAAGTACGGTTTTCATTTTTTAAGACTTTAAATCGGTAAAGACCCCAACTTGTCCGTTAACCGCCATTCATTCAGATGGAATGATTTCACCCAGAAAGGGGCGGGGCCGGCATCGTTTGGGCAAAGTACCCGGATGGGTTGCTCTCATGAACAATAAAGAACAAGGAGATAGCAAAGCTGGAGAGAGAAAGTAAGAGAGAGAATTGAGCAAAATCTTGAGCCTGGTGACACAAAATCTCCTAACATTCTGTTAATATTCTAAAATGTAATGTTAATTACGCCAGTGAAGGGAAATGTCCAGCAAGCTTTAGAAGTGATAACAGATACAGTCCACCTACAATGACATGAAGAAGGAGTAGAAAAGGTTTTATAACTGACAGATACACAACAGCTGATTCCCCTGAAAAGCTGGACTGTACAGGTAGCAGCAGGTAAGTTAAAGCCAATTAGAGCCTAGTGTATATCATTTGATTTGTGCTTAAGAGTGTTATATTCAGATTTAAATGACTGCACCATTGCTGTAAATTCTGTGTTGTCAATATATAAATGGATCATTTTACATTTAGTTTTTCACAGTTGCTTAAACACTAAATGCCATTCTCTGAACCAAATGGTCACCCATTTATTGAAACCACTCTTTCAGAAAAACCTTAAACAACTTTTCCTAGTAGGCCTAAGACACAAATTGCAAGTCTCATTCACTCTTTTTTGCAAAACTCTAAACACTTCTCACTTACTACATGATGGTGCACCTGTGAAGCATAATGGTAACAGGTGGCAGAAGTTAAACCCAATTACAGCACAGTTGTCACAGTTTACACACAACGACTAAAATCTGAACACGTGTTGCTGATGATGTAATTGAGCCAACATAAGCCATTTCAGAGTGCACACCTTAAATGAATACAATCTTAGAGTTAGATGAGGAAGAGACAATATTGCCTGTGATGTGGATGAAGACCTCTGGCCTGATCAAGCAGAAAGGCACGATGCTGAGGCTGAATGAAAAATCACACATATGCTATGCAATATGTAAACTGTGACTGAGTTTTGAAAACAATACAAGACAAAAAGACTCCTGCACAATGTCGTCTGCACTTGAGGTTGATTCTGATGATGAATCAACCTCTCACACAAGTGTGCCTGTAACTGTTTCAGAGACCACACCTCTACTAAACAGAGGTAAGCTGGTCCATTGTTTCTTTTTTCTGTAATTTGTTCCCATTACAGCGCACCTTCTAATGGGGACAAAAGGCAAAAGTCAAAGTCATCTTTATTGTCAATTTTTCCATATGTGCTGGACACACAGAAAGATCAAAAAAAGGTTTTTTTTTAGATAGATAACTTTTCTGTCCGGCACCAAAGACATGTGAAGCATGTTCTTGCTTTGGAGACAGACTGATTGAAGGCAGGTCTCTACACGTTAATGTTCAGAAGGTCTTTGCACACTGAGTCCATTTGGTCGGATGCATATTTCAAATCCGTAATCCGATAAAATAAAAGTGTCACATTATTTATCGCATAAATTTGCAATATGAGACAAAATGAAGTCATCAGGTAGTGAAGATGATATTGTGGTCATTTCAGTTGGAAAAAATAAAAACATGTGGTCCATCCCTTGCTGAAAACAAGACAATAGCAAGGAGATTTTCCCTGATTAATAACGTCCAGGTGTATTTCAGGATGTGAGAAGTCCAGTTAGACAGACTGCTGCCTTCTACTGTAACCACACATTAAAATGCAATTGATCCTGAACACTAAGACAAAAAGAGATGGAGGCAGAAACACGCAGAAAATCAAACCTGTTCTGAAAAAAATTATGATGGGAAAGTTTCTGGGTCAGTGTGCAAACATGATTTACACAACATGAGATCCTTTTTTTCAAACCAGTGGCAATTTTGGATATAAAAGAAAACAGACTTTGTGTGCAAAAAGCCTTTACTCAGAAATGTAAAACATGTTTGTAAATGTCGTGTCTCTAAAGCTACAGCTTTATGTTTCTCAGAGCCTTGTTTACAACGTGGCTACTATTGACTGATTCATTTTAACAGGACATAAAAAGTACAATTTAGAAGTCAGCTTTAAAACTAAATCATGAAAGGTAGCAGCTGATTTGTGGGATAATCACTCTGTAGATTAGATAATACTCATATATCTTCAGGTCTATTAAATGTCACATAGTAAGAGTATTACTTCCCCATGATAAAGGCAACTTCTGAAAAGGTGTTCTTTTGTTAAGATATTTTTTATTATCACAGACATAGAACAAAGAAAAACAAAACAAGTTTTACCTCAGAACATTTCTACAAAAATAAGTAAACTTGAAAAAATTAGCAAAATATTTCCTTAAAATCCTTGATGTTCATTTACGAAAAAACATATTTTACAATAAAAGACACATTTTTTTAAAATACAAAGATCATGAAACCTGAAATTACTAAAATTGTACAAACAATATTTGGACCTTGTGTTTGATTTACATCTAAACTGAATCAAGAAATCAAACAGGAATTACTTCTTAGCAGGAACAGGCCTGTTTTACTGTATACACAGGGCGCCCTCTTGTGGCAGCATCTGTCTTACAATTTTCTACAGTATATAAAACAGCAAAAGATGACACCATTTTAGTTAAATGTTAAATGTTAGATGAAGTCACCACCTGAGTCAGATCAGCTTGGGTGGCTGATTTCTCGTGGTCAGAACACATCATCAGCAACGTCGGCACTCCAACATTTTCCTCCATGCAATGACGTCGTTGTCCTAGTGTTTGGTTGAGCACTTATCCTTTTTATTAGGGCACAGGTATCATGTGTTTGTTTTACATCACATCACATCCATGAATCTCAGCAAGAACTAAGTTACTAGTGGAAGTGTCTTTGTGGCGTTCTTGGACGCCACAAAGATCAGAGGATGATACATTTGCTTTTGTATTTTTGTTTCATTTCATTTATTTCTTGTTCCTGCTTTTTCTTCAATTCCTCTCTTTCTTCTTTCAGATGTTTTTCTTTGCTTTTTGAGAGGTTTTGTAAAAGATTATACTCTTTGTCACGTCTCTCTTCTGCCTCGTGCAGATGTCTTTCTTGTCTTTGCTTCAACTCACACATTTCCTCCATGTGTTTTTCCACCAGTGCATTGAAGTCCTTCATGTATTTCTGTCTGAAATCATTGAGTTCTTCAGCTTGTTTTCTGGCCTCCACTTCAGACTTATTCTTCATTTCCTTCATTTGTTTCTTGTGGTTTTCCTCCAATTCTCTTCTCTCCTTCTCCTCCTGTTCTCTTCTGTATTTGTCCTCTTCCTTTCGTTTCTTTTCATTAATCTCTCTTTCTTTTTCGTATTCATCTTGGAGCTTCTTAAGTTTTGTTCGTTCTTCCTGTTGTCTCTGTTCATCCTCTTGTGTTCGTTTTCTTCTTTCTTTCTCCCAAGTCTCTTGTTGCTTTCTCATCTCTTCTCTAGTCTCCTCCAGCTTTTTCTCAATGGTTTCCTGTGATTCTGATTCTGATTGTATCTGTTTCTCCAAAGCTGAGAGCTTCTGTTCCCATGACTGTTTCTTAATTTCTTCCTCTCGCTCTCTTTTTCTTCTTCTCTCTTTTGCTCTCCTTTCTTTCTCTCCTCACAGTCCTTGTTGATAAGCTCTTGCTTTTCTTGGAGTTGTTTTTCTCTCAGTTGTCGCTCCTTTTCAATTTCTATCCTCTGTTCTTCTTTCGTGTTTCTTTTGAAGCTCCTCCCTCTCTCTCTTCATCTTTTCTTCCTTCTCCTGCATTTCTTTCTTTATAGCGGCTTCAGCTTCTTGCAGCATCTTGTTGGTATGGCAGCTGCCTCCATTAGTTCTCACCACTTCTTCAATCTTGGTTATCAGCTCACTGACTTGAGTTTTGTTTTTGTCATCATAGTTATCAAACATGTGGTATCTTCCTCCACATTCAGCAAGCAGCTTTTTAAAGGAATCATCACATCCCTTTTCAATGTATTCTTCAATTGACTTGTTCTCATGCTTTAATAAATCTCCTCCAGTTAAAAGTAAAATGCTGAACTTTTCAGCAAACTGAAAGCTGCTAAAACAATCACATTTATTTTCCCCGACCGTTCTGTTTAGTACGTTCAGTACACAAATCACTCACTGACTGTCTGACTGAGAGGGAGAGAGAGGAGGCGGAGCTCTGAACGAGAGCTCCAACGTGAATCACTGAACGAACTGAACGAGAGCTCCAACGTGAAACACTGAACGAACTGAACGAGAGCTCCAACGTGAATCACTGAACGAACTGAGAGGAAGAGCGAAGCTCTCGTTCAGTTCGTTCACTGAACGTACTGAGAGGGAGCGAGAGACTCAGAGCTCCCGTTCAGAATCAGTACACACAATCACTTTCACCAGTCAGTCAATGATTTGTACGATCATTAATTAATAACAATTAAGCTGGGTGTCGCGAAAATGTATGTGCTTGTTGTTATGAAGCTTTCAGTTTGCAAACATTATCATGAATGACAATGACATAACAAGTTTTTTTTAATTGCACTGTAATTTATGTTTCTCACTTTTATTTTTTATTGTTTTCATTTTATCTAATTAAAAATAATTAATAACCTAATATTTATTTGCGTACATCTTTTATTTGCGTAGTGAAACCTAAAATATGAAAAACGGGTGGTGAAAGTGATTGTGTGTACTGATTCTGAACGGGAGCTCTGAGTCTCTCTCTCCCTCTCAGTTCGTTCAGTGATTCACGTCGGAGCGTGATTCACGTCGGAGCGTGATTCACGTCGGAGCGTGATTCACGTCGGAACTCTCGTTCAGTTCGTTCACTTAACGTACTGTGAACGGGAGCTTTGAGACACGAGACGGAAGAGAGGAGAGGGCAACTGAAGTTGAGAAATGAACGACTCTTTTTAGTACGAATCGTTCATGACCGACACATCACTACAGTGCCAATGCTTGTGGGGGCTTCACAAACCTCTCCCGTCGGCACGGAATTAAAGTACCGGTCGGCGTGGAGCACTCAGTGGAGGATTGTAGTCTGGCAGTTGGGGAGGTCGTCGGGTATGATAGTTTAAGGGCTGCGTCCAGGATGAACAGAGCAGTTGTGATTTTTTTGGACTCAATTGAAAAAGTAAACTTTGTTGTTGAGCGAGGAATTGTTGTTAAAAACACGCATGTCACCGTTTTTCCTCTCACTAATCCAGCGAAAAAAATCATACTGTCTAACTTACCACCATTTATCAGTGATGAGGTGTTGGAAAGGGAGCTTTCACGTCATGGACAGATTGTGTCGGCAATGAAAATGCTCCCGTCAGGATGTAAATCCAGCAGACTGAAACATGTTGTGTCTCTCAGGAGACAACTCTACATGATCCTGAAGAATGATAGTGATGCGCTGAATGTGGTCATGAAATTTAAAGTTGGAGGGTTTGATTACACAATTTTCGCATCAACACAATCTATGAAATGTTTTGGCTGTGGGCAGGAAGGGCACCTGGTGCGGAATTGTCCAGAAAAGGCTCGTGAGCCAGAGGCAGAGGCTGCTCCGAGCAGGAGGATGAAGGGGGTGCAGAGGGGGGGAGTCAGGAGGACAGTGAAGGGGTGCAGAGGGAGACACCAGCTGAGGGGTCTGAAACACAACCGGATGGAGAGTGTGCAACCACCTCTGCTGAAGCATTTGTGAATCAGAGTCAGACTAGTGTAGAAGGAGAGGAGCTGGAACAAAGGAACATTGATGAGGTGATACATGATGTTGGGGAAAAAACAGTGGGAGGTGATGAAGATTTGTTTAAAGTGCCAAAATTAAAGAGGAAAGCACAATCTAAAGGAGCGACACCAAAGAAAATGCCTTTAATAAAGGAAAAGACAAGATTGCAAGAAAGTGATTCAGAAGACTTCCCTGACTCGGATAGTGAGCGAGAGTATTCTGATTCATCTATCCCTGATGGTCAGAAGAACAATGGTTATGATCTTGAGCAAATCTGTAGTTTCCTAGAATTAACTAAAGGAAAGAGGGATGTTAATGTGGATGATTTTTTTCCAAATCGATCTTTGTTTGTTGCCGCTTCAAAGTGGTTGATGAGAAAGAAGGGTGATACTTGTCTTAAAGACACAGAGGTGTACCGCCTCAGAAAACTGGTGCAGAAGGTAAAGACACTAATTACTAATGAAGCAAAAAAGTAAAGGGCAGGAAACAGTATGTTCTGCATATTTTTCCATTCTGTTCAATGTGTGTTTAATTATGAGTAGTTTCAAAATTTCATCTTTAAATCTTAATGGAGCAAGAGATGTTAAAAAGAGAACTATGTATTATGAACTTTTAAAAACTAAGTGCAACTCACAGTAATAATGATCATGAAGTTGAGTGGAAGAGAGAATGGGATGGAAATATCTTTTTGAGTCATAAGAGTAGTTTGAGTGCAGGCGTGGCAATTCTTTTCTCAAAGAACTTTGTGCCGGTGTCTGTAGACTCAGAGGAGGTCGTTCAGGGCAGGTTACTGAAAGTGACTGCCAGATATGACAAATCCACGCTCACTTTGTTAAATGTGTACACTCCAGTAAATCCAACTGAAAGATGTCTTTTTCTTGACAAATTAGCCAGCACCCTTTCAGGATGTGCTTCAACTGATTTTTTGATATTAGGAGGAGACTTTAATTGCACTGTTGATGATTTGGACAGCAATCATATGGAACCTAATGCTCAGTCAAGGAACATTTTGAAACGTATTATTGAAACGTATGAACTGACGGATGTGTGGCGCTCCAAACATGGGAACAATAGACAGTATTCATGGGTACATGCTAGAGATAATTACATCTCTTTAGCCAGGTTAGACAGATTTTATTGCTTTGAACAACAATTACAAATATTCAAATCTTGTTTCTTGTGTCCAGTGGGTTTTTCAGATCACTGTTTGTTAATCGAAAATGTTTTTATAAATGGAGTCAAACCAAAAAGTGCATATTGGCATTTTAATATGGTTCTAACAAATGATGGTCACTTTTTTGGAAACAATGGCAGTCTAGGAAATCTCAGTTTGCATCTTTACAGAAATGGTGGGATATTGGTAAAATACAAATTCAGCAGTTTTGTAATCAGTCCAATTTTAATGTCACAAGAGAGGTCACACAATCTATAAAACATCTAGAAACTGATATTGTGGAACTCCAGACTTTAAGTGGATCCACAGGAGATGGAGGCCACATTAAGGCACTCAAATCCAAAAAAGCTGCTTTGGCAGATCTGCTGGGGATAAGAGCACAGGGGGCATTAGTCCGATCACGTTTTCAAAATATCTCTGAAATGGATGCTCCATCCAAGTTTTTCTTCAATCTAGAAAAGAAAAATGGTCAGAATCGACTCATCCACTGTATCAGATCTGCTGATGGAAGAGATCTCACTGACTCAGCTGAAATCAGGAAAAGAGCTGTGGACTTCTTCTCAAACCTCTACAACAGTGAGTACAGAGAGAACGTGCTGATGTCAGAGCAGTTTTTGTCTGACTTACCAAAGATATCAGAAGGGGATAATGCAGACCTGTCACGCCCACTCACACTGCAAGGGCTGCAGGAGGCGCTGATGAGTATGGAAAACGGCAAAGCTCCAGGAATAGATGGTCTCCCTGTAGACTTTTACAAATGTTTTTGGTCTACTTTGGGAGACGATTTGTTAGAGGTCATAAATGACAGTGTGTCTGGAGGGAAACTACCTGTGAGCTGTCGAAGAGCGGTCCTCACTCTCCTGCCTAAAAAAGGTGACCTTTGTGAAATAAAGAACTGGAGACCAGTTGGCCAATAGATTAAGAAAAGTGATGGAGCAAGTAATACATGTTGATCAGTCATACTGCATCCCTGGCAGATCAATTAGGGACAATATATCTCTCATTAGAGATTATTTGGAAGTCTCTAGCTCGTTAGATGTCAAGTTTGGTCTGATTTCTCTTGACCAAGAGAAGGCATTTGATCGGGTGGAGCATAAGTATCTGTGGAACACTTTTGAGGCTTTTGGTTTCTCCCCCAGTTTCATTGCCTTGATGAAAACTCATCAAAAACTCCATCTTGGAGTGGTCAACTCCACTCCAAGATGGGTGGAGTTGACCTTGTCGATAGAATGATGAGTTACTATCGCATGAGTGGCTGTACAAAGAAATGGACACTGCGGATGCTAATGCACTTTACGGATCTGGCTTTAGCCAACAGCTGGCTACTGTACCGCAAAGACCTCACTGTATGTGGCACACCAAAGAAGAACATTACGCACTTCCTTAAATTTCGGCCATGACCTTCTTGGCTCAGCATGACAATGATAACTCTGACTTTTCAGAGCGGGAAGATGATCCAGACGTGTTGGTCCAAGGGAAAAAGCATCCAGTGAAGGCAGTGCCCCATGTCTCAGTCTGCAGGAGGGCTAATGCACATCTGCCAGAGGCGGTAAACGTGAAGAATGCAGCGCGCTGCAGAGCAAAAGGCTGCTCAGGGAAAACTCGAGTGCATTGTGTTACATGCAAGGTGTTCCTCTGCTTACAGGCAGATCGCAACTGTTACATATTTGTTTGCTCGTTTTAATTTATTAAGATGAGAATGACGAGGTGACAGAGTTATCTGTTAAAACACATTTTACATTTATTGTTATTTACGTCAATAAAGTTTATAAGACTGATCATTAACGATCTTTGTGTTTGGAAAATGTTCTGTTTTCTGTTTTCTCTATAATTTAGAACCTAACTTTCAGAATTCCTGAGACATCATAAAGTATCCGTGTTTGTCAAATACAGAGTTCATTATCGGATTACCAGTAAAAACAAATAATCAATAAACAATTCAATATTAAAGCTTTTTGATAGTATAAATTGTCTTATGGTTTTGAGCAAACTGCAGGTTGAGGTAGATCATGATTTTTGATCCAAAGAAACCAGACCAGAAGAAATGATGGTCGTGTTTGTGGTGTTGGTGCCTTTAAAGAGTTGTTTTAATGTTAATTATATTGTTTTTGGTGCAGTTTATTAGACGTCTGTGTTCCTCTTTTAAAGTTGAGTGTGAGATATTCTTGTGTGAGGATCCCAGTCTATTTTCCCTTTTTTGTACCCTCTCTGTGTGTTTTCCTGTTTGTCCTGTGTGTGAGTGTGTTCACCTGGAGCTGTGTGTGGACCCACACAGCTTGCCCCCAATCAATCCTGCTGCACATCTGCAATCAAGCTACACACTTTAAAAAGGTTTAAAAAAAGTGTCCAATTGACAGTGTTAGGGGTGGCTGTGGTCAGAGTCGTCGGCTCTTAACCAGAAGGTCGGTGGTTCAATCCCCAGCTCCTACAGCAACATGTCCGATGTGTCCTTGGGCAAGACACTAAACCCCAAGTTACTCCCGCTGCTTCGTCTGCAGCGCATGAATTTGTATGAATGGATTAGTTACTTCTGATGCTTTACCCAGCAGCCTCTGCCATCAGGTTGTGAATGTGTAGGTGTGACCTGCGGTGTGAAAGTACTCTGAGTAGTCACAAGACTAGAAAAGAAGATGCTCTACGGTGAGGAAGTAGCAGGAGGCAAAAATATCGGTGATTTAATATTCTACTTAAACTTTACTCTGATAACTGATTTTTTTTTTTTTTTTACCACATTTGTCATACAGCTTGAGTTTGTTTTCTGCTTATCACAACAGCAGTCAGACACAATGAGTTCGATCACTGAGGAGAGATGAGCTCCTCAGAGCTCTCCAGCAGTCTGAGTCACCTGAGTTTAACATGAATGCTGTTCTGCAAAAACCAGGTGGCAGAACCGTACAAGATGTGCATGCAGTGGACCTGCACATACTGCACACATGTTGGGTTAAAAACTACCTAACCTGGGTAGTTTTTGATTGAACTGCTGGGTCAATTTAAGAACAGCTACATGCCGGGTTATTTAAGGCTAGGGTTAGGGTTAGCCCAGCCTGTTTAGCCCAGCCTGATGGTTTATATATTCTACCCAAACTTTGGTTGTTTTGAACTATAGAACTGGTTTAATTCTACCAAATGAATTTGTTGAACATTCAGCCCAAATGTTGCTATATTTTTAATTGAAGACTGGTTCAGTATTTAACTTAATGAATAGTTATTTTCTGTGTTTTTGTTTTTTTTGTTTTTTCTTTCGTAAAACCGAAAAAAAAGAAAAGAAAATTTGAAAGGATAAATAGATAGATGGATCAATCATTATTTGTATAGCACCAAATCATTATTATTATTTATTTTTTTATCTTGAGGCGCTTACAAAAGAGCATATAAAAGACCTTAATCATTGTTCAGAGAAATGGGATAGGGAGATCTAGATATTTCTTTTGATTTGGGTAGACCAGGAGTTCCCAAACTATCAGCTAGTGAACCCCAAAATAAGAGGGCCTGAAACTGGGCTTCTCCAACCGTACGTAATACACCACCAAACACACACCTATAGGCCTATCCAAACACTGTTAACACACAAAAAACAACACACAGCTTAAAACCATAAAATTAGTTTATATAGTAATTTATTGTAAGAAAGACTAGAAGCAGAATTGAAGTCATTTCCATGGATAGACTTCAGCACTGAGTGGACAAATAAAACTTAATAAGCAGACACACAGGTGTGTTCATCTTTATGTTTGAAGAGTGTGATCGGAGCGCCCCCTTGTGGTTTTTTCTTTCAGTTGTCAGTGATGTGTTGTGTATGAGAGCAGACTTTATGATCCAGCGAGTACTTGGTTCAGCCAATGAACATTATCTGATCAAATCATTGTTTTCATCTTAAGAGAACTAAAAACAATTATCTCCTTTAATCAACTGGGAGAAAATCCACCAGCCAAACTTCATATCCTACAATTCTTACTCTGTACTTCTCTGTTGCATTTTCATTTTAGCTCCTAACATCTTCAAATAATGACGTATTATGTTAATGTTCCTAATTTTCATGTTATTGTTCTTTGATTTGAAGTTAGAATGATTGTCTCTAAATATCAGTTTGCTTTGCACACAAACAGCCCGTACAAATGTTCTTCAGAGGGACAGTTTTTGCATTTTTTAGATAGGACAGCTGAAGAGAGACGGGAAATGTTGGGAGGACAGAGTGGGGGATGACATGCAGCAAAGGGTGGAGGTCAGATTCAAACCCACAGCCACTATGATGAGGACTATAGCCTCCATACATGTAGCACGCTACATAACCGCTACGCTATCTGCGCCCCTTCAGATGGACAGTTTTTACTTTGTTACTGTGAGGATGTTTCAGAACTGCAACTGCAACACTTTTATTGTAGAGAAGTTCAAAACAGGAAAACCTTTGCACGTCCTTTTAATGAGACAGGTGTGTAGGAGAGCAACGTGTCCATCAAAAACTTAAAGGTAAACTCCTGCACACCGTCTTAACTTGCAAACAAACATTCATTGGCAACTTTTCTGAACTAGACCTCTAAGAACTGAGAGCATGTTGTGACATTTTAAATATTGTTCTTCAGTGATGTAAGCAGTGGAAATTCATTTCCTGTCACCTCAACTTTATTTGCGAGAGATGTAGTATTGTAACATAAAAGTAAACCCTCTAATAGATTACCCCACTCTGCAAACATTTTATCCAGTGTAAATTTACTCTGTTTGGAGACTGTAGTGTTGCAAAAATAGATAACTGCTGTTTATAGACATGTGTTATCCCATCACACAGATTATTAATAGTTCTGACTAACAGCTGGAAAGAGTGATTGTTGACAGCTATTATTTACAGCCTGAACAAAAGAAGACTGAAGAAAAAAATAATTTCTACTGAAATCTTTAATCACAATTTAACTCAACATTTGTGGCTTCAGGCCCATTTTCACATTTATTATACATACAGTATATCATCTTTATCACTTGTCATATAGAATTAAGAGAAAAAAACATGTTACATCAAAAACATCAAAAACAGAAATAAGAACATGTAAATATCACGTCCAGCTTGCTGAACTCATCGTCTGTCTGAAATAACAAGATTTGGCCTCACTTTTCCTGCTATCGGCCTCTTCAGACAACTTTTAAACATGAATATCAAATTCAGGAAGATTAAAATCACATATTCACTGACTAAATCAAAAACACATCAAAAGATTAACAAGTTTCTTTTTCCCTATGATGAATACAAATAGAAAAGTAAAAACATTCAAACTTGTGATTATATTTTTTTAAACATCTGTTTTCAAACTGTGATTGTACTAGAACGTCATCATCCACTACATCAACATCACTATACTGTAGCTCTATGACTGAGCAAAAACATTAAAACTACAAGGCCAAAGTATAACTAAAAACACAAGAAGAAGATTTATGTCAGAAATACACAACAAACAATGTTAGTCAGCACTTCAAGTCAGTGACATCAACATTTCTTATTTTCTGACTGTATCCAACACGTTTAGTTTTCTTGTGACACATAATTTAATCAGGACAATCAAAACTCTAAATGTGATTCAATGAATGAACCATTCAGACACAAACTCTGCAGATCATCTCTTTTTCCCCCACATGGTCTCCGTATAGTAAATCATCATTTCATCATCTTTACTGTGTGTACCAGTTATAATACAAAGAGCAACACAACAACATACAAAACAACAAACTGTTTCATTTCTCATCAAAACAAACAAAAGAAAACACATGTTGTACGTGGTCTTGAAGAACATTATCATCATTGCCATCATCATTATTGTGCACACTTGTTAAAATGGCATAAAAAATAAAACATGAACATAAAGAACATAAAAAAACAACTCAGAATTCTTCCAAAATATAAAAACAACAACATGCTCTCTGTTTTCATGTTCATCATCTGTCGTGGTCAGCTTGTCACTCATACTGACCTCACATTGTACACACCTTCTGACATTATCTTTGAAAAGAAAAGAAAGTCGTAAACACAAAAGGTAACTGAAAGAACAACAAAAACGACATGATTTGTCCTTTGAAACTCACATCAGAGCCATCGCCTTATTCATGCACTCTTAGTAAGGAAAACATATGAAACAAGTTGTTTTGCTGAAGGCCCTAACGTGTTCAGTGCCATATGATTCTGCCACTCCTTCCTCTGTTTGCACACAAAGAACAGGAGATGTGTAAATGTTTCTTGTTTAAGGATATTTGTCAGAGTTGTGCAATGTTCACGTTATGTTGAAGGCTTCTTTTAAACCTTTCAGTGCTTGTTCCTTTGTGATGCTTCTCCAGGACTCTGGAATGACAGCAGGCTTGGCTTCGTATTCTTCAGCAAATCTGTCATTGTATTTTACCAGCACATACTTCCAGTAGTCAGATGCCTGGATGGTGCGGTCAGGAGGAATGTGCCACTCTGGATAGTATGTGGTATAGTCTTTATAAGGATGGCCCTTCCCCTCAGTGTCTCTGTTTCTGAATTCTCTTTCACTGTGGACATCTGTTGTACACAGTGTTTCAGCCAACTCCTCCGTTTCTATATTTCTGTACATGCCCAGACCTTGAGGACGATGCACAGCTGCATGATGCTCCTTGTGTTCTTTGCCTCCAGCCTCACAAGGAACTTTACAGAAAGGACATTGTTGTCCACAGCCAAACACTTGCTTAAAGAGCTCATCTTGTGGTTTGGTTGGGAGTTTTTTCAGAGTTTCAGAGATGTCACCAGAGTTTGGGATTTCCTCCTGCAGCTCTTCCTTTAAGTCATGTAATGATTTAAACAGGCTGTCTGTAAACTGATGGCATGTGCTTTGGATCTGAAACAGGATGGTTTTTTCATCCTCCACAGAAATTGAGATGTCTTTATTTAAATACGTTCGCATGTTGTTGATGAGCTCTGGGATACTTTCCTGGTTGTCTGGCAGCGGAGTGCCATCACTGTGTTTTGTGGACTGCTTTAATGCTTTTGTGATTTTGTCGACTATGACCTGCAGACTTTTAATCTTCAGTTTGCACAGAGTCT